>NC_142083.1:49203962-49503962 GCF_054644295.1 Miniopterus natalensis
AGGGCACATGCTTAGGGTTCAGGCTCAATCCCCAGCAGGGGGCACACAGGAGGCAGCTGATCAATGACTCCCTCTCATCATTGATGTCTCTGTCTCTCTCTCCTTCTCCCTTCCTCTCTCCGAAATCAATAAAAACACATTTTTAAAAAATTAAAAAATGAAGAGATATTAGAGCTTTCTCAGTCTCTTTTCCCTTCCAATCAAAAAAGAGTGAGCACACAGCAAAATGGAATGTTCATAAGCCAGGAGGAAAACTCTCATTAGAACCCAATCATGCTGGTACTCTGGCCACGAACATCTAGCCTCCAGAACTGTGAAAAAAGAAATCTCTGATATTTAAGCAACCAATCTGTGGTAGTTTGCTATGGTAGCCCAAACTGACAAAGATTTATAAAAACAGGTATAGACATACAGTGTAATATACATTATATATAGACACCAAACATTGATGTATATGTTTAATATAGACAGATATGGATATACATCAGAAAACAAAGAAGAAACTTGCTTTTGAATAAATAAATATATACAGATATCCAGAAGTGACCATCTAATACCTAAAGGCATTTTAGCAACAGAAAGTTAAAAATTTTACCAAGAATAGGCTGTGAGTCAGGCTCTGGAGTAAGGTGGAGAATCTAATTGAAGCAACCTCAGAAATAAACGGCACAGAGATGGTAGGAAAGGATATTGTCCAAAGAGCCATTGATAGTAACTCCAGGAAGATGCCATAGGTGGTGGAGGGGAAGAGAATGCCTTTTGCTTAAGGCTTCCACTCTTCGGTTATGTTAGGTAATGTGTAAATAACAGGAGGCAGGCTGTTAGTGGAGGGGACCTCCGTGCGTTTATGGTTGAAGAGGAAGAAGATCCCGGTTTACTTTTGACAACTTGGCCTTTTGTGCCCTTGTTGTGCCTGCTCTGCCACTGGAGTGCACGGTTGGTGTGAGAGAGCAGAGCCCTGGGCTCTGCCACGTTTGGTCTATCTATTGAGCCCCTGGTGAGTTAAATGGCACATCTAAGAGATACTGTTTACCTTCTGGAACAATTATCGATGTTAGAAAAGACAGAGAAAAAACCTTCATGAGCAGTTCCAAGAGAAACTTTTCTACAGAGACATAGAAAATAATGAAAGGGAAATTTTCCAAGAACAAAACAGGTATTTCATTCAATAATTTTGGTATTAACAATGCTTAAATAGTGAGTTTTTTTAAAAGAGTGCTGTTAAATCTTCCGAATCCTTTTACAAAATTAGTCAGAGCTATTCACCTCAAACTTTCTATATTAGCCAGGTGTGAGCAAGAAAAGTGATGGTCCAGGCAAGGAAAGGTTAGAAAGAAAATCCATGATGCATGCGCTAACTCATCCAACTTTAACAGGGGCAGATACAATTCCAATCTTTAAATTTATGAAGGCTTTCCTACACTTTATCTTTGAAAGTTATTTTTTTATATTTTATCTTAAAGTTTAATATCAAAAATACCAATTCTGTCTCTACCCTACAACTCAAATTCCTAAGACAAATGAAGCCTATTGAATCCATCAAAGCAAAGGAGACTCACAGAATTGCTGATCTTTAGGGCTGCTCCATAAGACTGATCGGTTCGGCTGAGAAGTCAGCCAGACTGCAGAAGACAACTTTGGATTTCCTGGGGAATGAGTCATTGCCATGGAGTAATTCAAACACAGGGTGAAATTTAAAACTCAGACCAACATTTCCCTAATTTTTTTGCTGTAATATTTGATAAATTCTTACCATGTAGCATATTAGATATTTCTGGGTGACAAAATAAAGTAGATTTCTACCTATATAGGATCAATGAATGATTTGCTAAATTCCCATGTTTGTTGATATTTTCTATTGAGTTGAAATAATTAGTGCAAAATACATGTGACATTTATGAATTTTAAAAATTGGGAACTGGCTTATACCATGATTTTGGAGCTATTTAATCTAGGGAAGACTAGGGGCTCTTCCTAGTGAAAGGGCTTTTTTTTATCAAGCTGGGTGGAGAATGATGAATCAGTGCCAAAGGAGAAGGAGTTTCAGTCACACTTATCTAGTAGGTACTCTGTAGCAGACAGTTTCTAAATGTTTTGCATTATAGGTCTATAATCCCTTACTCATAACTCTAAAACTGAAAAACCTTAAAAATATATATTTTTTGTAATTCAGTTGGCAGCAAAACTTAACCAAACTCATTTGGCATCAAAATCTGGTCTGATTTTTAGTAGCAGAAGGTGTTAATGTTTGATTACTAATTGGTGCCCCAGATTCCATTGGGGTTATTATGTAATATACATATATTACATAACATATAAATATAAATATAAATCACATGTACTGTATTACCTTCCCAAAATCTAAACAGTTCTAAATTCCAAAACACATGTGGCCCAAATAATTTCAAATAAGAAAAGTGTTTTAAGTCTTACAACAATCCTCTAAAGTAAGTGCTTTTAATATCCCTAACTTACATATGAGAAAGCAGAGATAAAGAGAGTGTAAACATACTGCTTAAAGGTGACATATGTAGTAAGTGGTGAAGCTCAGATATGAATCCAGGCAGTCTGACTTTAAAACCCATGCTTTTAACCGCTACACCACTATACCACTTTGACTGACCTGCTAATGGGGTATCTTCTCAATAAATATTCTTTGTTGTATTATATATAGACTTGAGAAAGAGGGAGAGAGAGAAAGATTATCCTTAGATATGATTAACAGCCATCTGTTTTTATCAACCCAAGTCCAGCTAG
Source organism: Miniopterus natalensis (assembly GCF_054644295.1). Lineage (NCBI taxonomy): Eukaryota > Metazoa > Chordata > Mammalia > Chiroptera > Miniopteridae > Miniopterus > Miniopterus natalensis. The sequence continues at coordinate 49,206,720 of NC_142083.1, forward strand.
AAAAACAGTGTAGTTCACTCAAGGGAATTTAATATGGGGAACCAGCTACAAAGGCATAGGAAGAAATAAAAGGCTTAATAGGGGAATCAAGGCAACCCAGAAATTAGCAAGACTCAGAAAGCCACCACTACCACTGTGACTGATATAACAGGTGGCAGTACCAAAGGCCAGGAGCAAGGTCAGCAAGAGTTGCTGATGCCAAGAACTGAGGTGCTGTCCTATAGAAGCAGAAGTCAATACCCTAAAAATTGATGCTTAAATCAATTTAAGGAGCCCCCTAGCCTGTTTAGCTCAGTGGTTAAAGCATCGGCCTAAGGACTAAGGGGTCCTGGGTTCGATTTCGGCCAAGGGAATGTACCTCGGTTGCACGCTCAATCCGGGGCCCTGGTCGGGGTGCAGGCAGGAGGCAACCAATTGATGTGTCTCTCTCAGATCAATGTTTCTCTCTCTTTCTCCCCCTCTCTTCCCTTCCACTCTCTCTGAAAAGCAATGGAAACCATCCTCTGGTGAGGATTAAAAAAAAAAGTTCATGGGGAAAAATAATCTGACTTCTCCCTTTTTCCTGCCCTACAATCACTCTTAACTATCTCATTGTCCAAATCTAGCTAAAAGCCAATTAGCAATAGAGTATGGAAAACATTGTTTTGCAGAGGTTAACCATCTATGCTATAGAGCAGAGCAAATGAGCAAAAAAACCTGGACCTAATGGCACATGATAAAAATGACTACCTGTGAGGTTGAGAGTAAAAATATTGGATACAAAATTAAGGATGAATCTAAAAAGATTTAACAGGTAATTATAGAGGCAAACCCTAAAAAAATAATTTTTCCACTTTTAGTTACTAAACAATTATTTATTAAGGACCTTATATGTGCCCAGTATAATCAGTGAGAAATTTAAGTCACTAGAGGGCAGGGAGCACGTTTTGGTTTATTTATTAATGTTTTTCATTTTAACAAAAATAAAATTTAAGCAACATAATTGAATCTTGGGCAACATTATTTGAAGGAAAGCATTAAAACATGGCAGTTGGCATTCCTATTGTAAACCTGCCTGGTCAGATCAGCTTGGAATAATTTTTTTGAACTTCCAACATCACTATAAGAGGCATACAAATCTACTAAATTATGTACAGAAGAAAGATAAAGTGGTAAAGATACTCAAAACCATGTCCTATAAGCACCAACTGAAAACCTTGGTAGTCTTCAACCTGAAGAGTAAAAGGGTAGGAAGGTATATAAATGCATACTTCAAATGATTTAAGAAATGTGTACAGGGTGTCAACTACAGCCACCCACTCCACTTGCAAAAGATACCGCCTCTACCATGCAATGGCCATGTTTGGGAGTGACTGAACTGGAAGTTGACATGGCTGTGACTCTAAGGCAGCCAGCCCGTAAGTCAACAACCTATGCTAGCACCTGGAGTAAAAAGGTGAACTGGACATGATTCTCCTAAATGGGAATTTGTATTAGAAAAACAGTTAAAAATAGAGGCAGAAGCTAAAAAGAAGCCAGCAGATAGAGTTGGGCCCACAGCAAACCAAGACCATGTATGAACTAAAATGATGAGAGAGCAAAACACTTTGTAGGCAGAGAAAGTTCGGCAGCAAAGAGAAGAAAACAGAGCAAACCAGAGTGCAGCCAAGGTGCAGAGGTAGGGAGGGAGGACAAGAGAGGGAAAGGCAAAGGGAGAGGAAAGATGAGATTCTGGAGACCTGGTTCTGGTCCTGCTATGTTCTCCCTTTTTTTCCATTCCATGTAAATCCATATAATAACCCCCATTTTTCATACAGTAACACTTGTGAGTTTCTGCCCTTGCAAATAACTAAAACTGTTCTGAGAAAAATGAATTAACCAGTTTTCTAGTCTTGAGGGATAAACATCTATTGGTAGAAGCTTCAGAGAGCCTGGTTTCTTTCTAGTGGTCCATAAATGTGAACTGGCTGCCTCCAGAAACAGTTTTGTCTGCAGGGAGAAATCCAAGCACAAGTCGCCAGTCGCATGGCAGGGCCCCAAGCCCAGTACACAGGGCCTGCCTGAACAACCTTCAGGGCTGTTCCAGTTCTGAGACTAAAGTCTCTGATTCTGGGTGAAAAATTCTGTATCTTGAGGTAATTGAGATGGCTTTCATGATCTAAGAAAAGCATAACCTCCTAAAATAACCTGCCTTTTGTTTTCCAGTTAGAATATTTTTCCATCCAGAGCTTTGCCATCTTGAGCTTCTTTTCTTTCCAATAGGAAATGACAACCCCAACTACAATTTTAAGTTCAGCAAATAATGTCTTAAGTGTTTTTTGGTTTTGAGAAAAGAAACAGGTCATTTTGGCACTGGTTTTTTTCCATTCGCTTTTAAATTCACATGTATTTTTTGGTAAATTTAGTTCATATGATTTTGATTTATTTACACTTAGCTCCCTAAAATGTGTGGTTAGCAATTTGATGACTATGCACCTTCTAATTAGTCTGTCTCAGAACCAGAAAGTCATGTGTTGCCAGCAGGACCAAAGCGAAATCCAGCTGACACAGATTTGGATACAAATCAAAAAAGCCATAAAATTCAAGACCATTCGAAACTTGGCGGTAAAAGTTCTCTTGTTCCCAAAAGTTACAGACAAAACAAGTTCCAAGTAGAAAGTACTTAACAAATTTTTCTTGCAAACATGTGGTGCACAGATAAATGGCAGTGGGACAGCTGCCTCTCCCATTGCTCTGCTACCATGATTACATTGTGACCAACTTGTGATTGTAGAGGGGTGCTGCTTCTCATGAGGTTGTGGATGCATCCCCAAAGAATCTGGGACCTAGTCAAGAAAGCCAGCCAACCAGTTGTGCAGCAGAGTGTAAACCAAACTGCCAGCAGTAGATAGAATGTTTCTCGTTCAGAGAATTAGAGAATGTTGAGTGTGGTAGGAACCTTAGAAATCATCTTGGCTAATGCTTCATTTTACTAATGTGTTTTAAAAGGTTGTTTTGACATTCCATGTTCATAACCTTTAAAATTCAAATGACATTGGTCCAGGCATGAGTTTAATTATAAAAATCAAAGCACATATGGAGCAAAGAGAACATTTTCTAGGGAAACCTAGAGAATTGTTTTATGGGGTTTTTTCCCACTTATACTTGAAACCCACAACATGGAAATAGGGTTCCTCCTTTAAATGTGTTAGAAAAAGTGATAACACTACCGGGGTATATAAAATGTATATTTTTATATACAATTTATGTTGATAAAAATTCTAAACCTGTTTCAACATATCTATATGTGCCAATTTTCTGCAAGCCAACATTTCATAAATCATATTCAAAACAAATACCAAAAATATATGACTTACATAATTAAACACTTATGTGTTAAATTTACACATGGGCATAATTTTTCCAATTTAAAGATATTTATTCATGCCAGGGTCTATGTATTCAGCATTGGTTGGGGGGAAAAAAAATAAATCCTTAACCAAAAGTCCCTTCTTTAATGAGTTCAGTGGTTAAAGGTTTGAGGCCACTGCCCTGTGTTGCCTTGGCACCTTACAAGTAAAGACATGGGCCTAACATAGTTCTGCTTGTTCATCTTTCTCTCTCCCTGAAGTCTCTGATTATCCCACCACATTTACAAGCTTTAGTCTTTGCTCATTGAGTTTCTTCTAACTACTAAGATTGAAGAGGGAACAGCAGACTTGAACACCTATTATTCTGACCAACCCCCCCCCCCCCCACAACAAATCTCTTTCATTATCTATGTCATTCATTATCCTTCTGAAACGAATAATGAATGATTTATTTACATCGTATAACAAAGAGAAAGCACAATCTCAAGATAATAGTTCTTAAGACCTCCTCTTTTGTGATTTAAAAATGCATTTCCTATTTAAAATCCTTTCCTCATTCTCTTAATCCAAATAGTCTTTCCCTCCATCTACCCAAACTGTACCCCATACTTCAAGACCCTAGTCAAGTCTCACCCAATCCAGGAACCCTCCCCTGATCCTCCAGTCCTCTGTCATCTGCCCCTACTTTGAATCTCTAATGTGCATACTCTATATCAACCAATCAAGCCTATGTTATGTATAAGCTCAGATTTACTTGAATTGTTTCATATATTAGTCTTATCTTCCTAACTAAATTGCAGACTCCTGTGAGGAAAGAATTGTGCTTTATACTATTTTTACATTCCTACAGTGTTCAATAGATTGCAAACCCCAAAGTATGTATCAAATACATATCAGTTACTAGATTAAAAGATATTACAGCTCATGTCCACTTTACTAGTGATAATGAAGGACTAGCTAGAGCAGATTAATTTTATCTATACTTATAAAATGTTATAAACTTTGCAATAAAAATTATTCCTTCTAATACTACATTAGCTTAGCTAACAAGCATATAAGATGCTGATCCTGGCTTTCCAGGAGTTAACATTCTCATAAAAGAGAGGCATATCAATAATTTAAGATGCAGTGTAAAAAGTGCTCCCAAAGAGGCAAGGTCTGCCATAGGAATGGTCAGAAAGAAAGAAGCAAGGGGTTCTAATCAAACTCTGCAATCTAGTGATTCATGCCCAACCCAACATTCTGGATATAAATTCTGAACTAAATTTTTTTTCCATCTGTCCTTACTATATAAAACCAGAGTGCTTTTAAACAATCACATTTATTTTTTATATTAAAGTTCATAGCAAAATAGAGAGTGGAGATAAGAAATAACTTAGAAAATAAAAAATCATAATGTAAACTGTATTTGAATAATGCAAATTTGGAAAAATATATAATGTGAAGTCATATTAATGAGTATAGTTAGTTTTTTTTCAAAATAAAAGCCACACTTACCTGCAGCATCTGTCTGCTTCAATCATGTTATTTACTGTGGTTTTGCTCTTTCATGCCTATGCAATTCCTCATACATATGCCTCAGGACTGGCATAGGTTCAGTTGGCTTTTATTCAGACCTATCTTTTGGTAAAAATTAGTGTAAGATGGAAACACTATCTTTACTTATTTTGTAATCTTAATGTTACATGACAACGTCAAGATCTTGCTGCAGATCAGTGTACACATCAACCATGTGTCTCAAAACTCTTCAAGCTTATTGTGAACGCTCTTTTTTCACATTTCCCTTTAACATTTCAGGATTTTACTATCCTTGTTATCTTTGTATGAAAATATGATAATTAGATTTCATTTCCTTCCAGAAGCAAGTGGAATGGAGCTCTGACATAATTTGCTTTGAAACAAGTTCAGCAGATAAGTAGTGGCTGGTAGCAAGGAGAACAGTAAGACTTACAGACCTGGAAAAGAAATTTAGATTAACTTCATTAAAGAGAGGCAAAAGTGGAAGTAGAAACAAGTATGAGATCTAGAGGGAAAAGAAAATGGGTATTACCTCTTCTTGAGTTTTCTAAAGCATGGTTTATAGTTGAAGCAAAATATATATATAACACTGTCTAATGTGGTTCTAAATATATAGAGGAAATATTTAAGACAATTATATTACAAAGGAAAACAGGAGTGGCTACTTAGTATCAGATAAAGAAGACTTCAGAGCTAAGAAAATTACCAGAGACAATGAGGGACATTATATAATGATAAAAGGGTCAAGCTACCAAAAAAGACATAGCAATTCCAAATGTGTATTCACCAAACAACAGGGCTACAAAAAATGTGATGCAAAAACTGGTGGAGCTAAAAGGAGAAATAGACAAATCAACAAATATCGTTAGATATTTCAACACCCTTTTTGAACAACTGATAGAATGAAGCAGAAAATCAACAAGGATATTGAACTCATCAGTACTATCAACCAGCAGGATTTAACTGACATTTGTTGAACATACCACCCAATAACAGCTGAACACACAGTCTTTTCATGTACCTGTGGATTATATACAACAGACCATCTCCTGACCTATAAAACAGACTTCAACAAGTCAAAAAGAATTTAAATCATTTTGAGTGTGTTCTCTCACCATAAAGAACTCAAACTAAAAGTCAATTAGAAAGATAACAGGAAAATCTTCAAGCATTTTAAAACAACTTATTTCCAAATACTCCATGGGTCAAAGAAGAAGTTTCAAGTGAAATTTTAAAAAATACACTGACCTGAATTACAATGAAAACATGACATATCAGTATTGGTGGGATACAGCTAAAGTAGTGCTGCGTAGGACATTTATAGCACTAAATTCACACCTTAGAAAACAGTAAAAGTCTCAAGCAGTAATCAAAGCTATCACCTCAAGAACCTAGAAAAAGAAGACAAACACAAACCCAAATAAAACAGAAGGAAGGAAATATTAAAGATAAAAGCAGGTGAATCAAGTAAAAAAGCAGAAAAACAATAAAGAAAACCAATGAAACAAAGAGCTGTTCCTTAGAAAACATCAATAAAATTGACAACCTTCTACATACAAGATAGGGGGGAAAAAGAAAGACACAAATAACAACACCAGGAATGAAACGAGGGTTATCACTACAGACTGTGAAGATATCAAAAGGATAATATGGAACTACTGTGAACAACTTTACATGCATAAGTTTGACAGCTTAAACAGATCGATTCTTTTAAAAAATACAACAGCTCATCCTTGTAATTTAAAAACAACCTCTACCCTGCCCAGCTTTCCAGGCCTAGGCAGTTTCACTGGAGAATTCTACCAAACTTTTGAAGAAGAATTAATACCAACTCTATGCAACCTCCTTCAGAAAATAAAAGAGGGAACACTTCCTGATCCATTGTATGAAGCTAGTACAACCATGACACCGAAACCAGATAAAGATAGTACTGAAAAGAAGAAAAACAAAAAAAAACTACAGGCCAATTTCCTTTGTGAATACAGAAGAAAAAATCCTTCACAGAATATTAGCAAATAGAATTCAGGAATATATAATAAAAAATTATACACCATGACTAAATGAACTTTATTCCAAAGATGCAAAAGTGGTCCATATAAATCAAGGCAGAAAAGTCATTTGAAAAATTCAACTTGGGATTTTTTTAAACTGTCCAGAGACCAGAAATAGAAATCAAATTCCTCAACCTGATAAAGACTATGAACAGCTAAAATAATTTTGACAAAGAACAGTCAAGTGAGAGATATCACTTTGTTTGATAGTAAGTTTTACCACACAGCTATATTAATCAAGACAGTGTAATATTGGTGGAGAAATAAACACGTAGATCAATGGAATAGAATAGAGAACTGAGAAATGGTACCACATGTATATGCTCAACTAATATTTGACAGTGGCAAGAAGGATTTAGTGGGGGAAGAACTGACTTTTCAGTTAGTTCTGGAGCCACTGGATGGCCATAGGCAAAACAGCACAGAACAAAACTGTGACACAAACCTAATATCTTACACAAATATTATTACTCAAAATGTATAACAGACTTGTTTGTAAAACTTTTAGCAATAAAACTTGCAGGAAAAAAATGTGGAAGGAAATGTTCAAGATCTAGTGCTCAGCAAAAAGAAAAAAATAAGCATGATCTATAAAAGGAAAAGTTGGCAAACCAGCTTCATCATCTATACAAATGTTTATAGCAACCTTATTGTAACAACAAAAAACTGGAAACAACCCAGATGTCTTTCAATGGGAGAGTGTTTAAACAACCTGTGGCATATACAATCCATGGACTACTTACTACTCAGCAATAAAAAAGGAACAATCTGTTGATATAAGCAACAACTTGAATGATGCTCCAAAGAATTATACTGAGTGAAAAAAAGCCAATTGCGAAAGATTACATACTGTAGTATACTATTTATTTGACAATTTTGGAATGACAAAATTATAGAAATGGAGAACAGTTTAGTAGAGAACAGGAGGGAGGAGAGGACAGAAAGGGACAATATGAGGATATCTTGTGATGATGGGTATGTTCTGTATCTTGAGTATATCAATGTCGATGTCCTGGTTGTCATACTATGGATTTGCAGGATGTTACCATTGAGGGAAATAGAGTACACAGGGTCTTTCTGTATTACTTCTTACAACTGCATGCGCATCTACAATTATCACCAAATAACAAGTTTAATTTTAAAAATAGCTCAGGCCCGGCCAGGCGTGGCTCTGCTGTTGAGCATCAACCTAGGATCCAGGCGATTGGGGTTCAATTCCTGGTCAGGGCACATGCCGGGGTTGCAGGCGCAATCAATGACTCTCTCATCATTGATGTTTCTATCCCTCTCTCTCCCTCTCCTTTCCTCTCTCTGAAATCAATATAGATATATTTTTTAAAAAGTAAAATAAAATAAAAAATAGCTCAACAAAATGACTGATACCTTTTAAGAAATGAAACATATTTTTTCACTCCCCAACTTAGACTCCATCATGACTTAATACTGTCAGTTCCTCTAACCATTCACAATCTATTCCAAACCCCTTTACTGAGCCTTGCTTTCTGCAATTCACCCACAAATACACTTTACCCCAGGCAAACAAGTGTGCTTACCCAAGTCCCTCATGTCTGAGATTTTCCTGACATACAATATTTCTTTATCTCCCACACATCATCTTCAACCTTCTTCTAATCACTATACCATCCATACTTCAAGATCACCATCTTCAAGGAATCATTCTGACTTCCCAGGCCACGGTCCATAGCTGTTCCTTCCAAGTTTATGCTGAGTTATGCGCAGAATCGGAGCAACCGTTTGGCCATTAACTGTTCTCTTATTCATTCATTTATTCATCTACTCTACAGAAATATATTGAGCACTTATTCCTGTGTGAGGTACTTTGCTAATTATAGTAATTCTTTCACATCCCTTCATTTTTATTTTACGATTATGTATTTGGCAAATAAAATGAATCATGCCTTATCTTTATTTCCAGACTCCTCAGTACCCAGCAGTATAGTTGGTATGTCATCATCACCATTAACATCACCGACATTCAACATTAATTGAGCTGTTTCTGCCTATAGTCAGTACATGCTTCAGTGCTGGACACCCAAAGAACTAAGACATGGCCCTGCAATTACTCTTGAGGTCAGGAGGAAAGTGCCAAACAGATGGCATGCGCTGTAATGTTAGAAGAGCTAAGAAGCAGGAAGAAGCACTGAGAGAGCATGACAGAGGCGGTAGGGTTCTTAGTGCCCAATGTCTTCATAGTGGATTCTCAGAGCTCTACCCAGATCTCTTCTTCAGGGCTGAGGCACCCATTTCATGCTGTTGGGAATACAATACCAGCTATTATACCCCTCACTAGGAATCGCCTTCAGCTGCAAGACACTAACCTGCCCAAGGTTACAGCCCCTCCAAAGGGGCAACCTGCAGCCAGTAACTGGCTCATTTGGGGAAACAAAGGTTCTGGCTCCTTTGCCCCAATTTGAGTCAACTCTGAAGGGCCATCCAGCCTCAGAGCACCTGGGATGATTAGCTGAAGCCTTGTAACTTCACTGCTATTTGGCTTCTCACTCTGCCCAATACTGCCTTGCTTACTTCTTTAAAAGTATATATCCCAAGACCATCCTCCAATAAAACTTCAGCATGCAGCTTCCTATCTCACAGTCTGGTTCCAGGGAACCTGATGTCTGCTCATGCTGCTGAAATAAGAGTGTGGTTAATTACATGGTTCTAAGCTGAAATAAAGTCCTGGTTCAAACACTAGCAAACAGATGTCCTGTCTCATAACTTGTCCAAAGTTCCTGGAGCAAACAGAAATTTTCATCCCCATTTCTCACAAATGAAGATGCTGAAGAGTAGAAAGGAAAATGTCCAAGATCACACACCTAGAAAACAGTGGATCCAGGACTCTAACCCTGACTTTCTCAATCCTGCCCAGTGTTCTGCGTACACCAAACAGTTTGCAAAATGGCCTGGTTTTAAGAAAACAATATGGACATCAAAACAGGCAAACTTGGGTTTTCCTTTCTACCAGGATTAATCATGTTACTTTGAGCAAATTACTTAACTTCTCAGAAATTCAATTTTCTAGGTAGCTCTGTGTCTATAAAATGAACATAAGAATACTTCCTCATAACATTATTATAAGGATTAATTGAAACATGAAGGTACTATTTTCTGTTCTCATGGAGAAGTGATGGCATATAACATCAAAGAATTTTATGGTATCAGATTGTAGAGAACTTGTAATGTTTTCCTGATCATCTCATTGAAAGGAACAGCACCTTTTGATAATCTCTATGGAAAGTGATCTCTTATTTCTCTGAAATTCCATAGTCTGCATGTTTTTTAGAAACATACATATTTTACATTATTGGCTGTAATTTGCCAATCAGTGTGTAATATCCTCGAGGGACACAACGGTCCTAGACAACTTTATACCCCCCTCAGGCCCTAGATCAGTAAGTGCCACAGAGTAAATGCTACATTGATATATATGGACTTTGTTGCTATATGTTGAGTAAACAGGTGCTTTCTTGGGCTATGCCTGCCCCAGTAAATTGTCACATGAAGGAGAAAATATAATACTTTCATGCTGAGAACAAGCTACTCTGGAACACATAGAAGGGTAAGCAAAGGAAGCAGTGAATTGAAATGTCCAACCTACCCAATAAAAGGATGTAGGCCTTTGGATGCTGGAGTCTATTTGTACCAGCAATCAACGAAATCACTCATCTTCATGGGTAAGGGTAAGAAGTGAAGGGGGAAATAGGATGTGCTGTTGCAATACTATTCATTCCTGGGAAACATGGAAACAGGAGGACCAGGAAGAGAGTTCCCCACCAGACCACACTTCCAAACATTGATCTCTTTCAAGCTAGAAGGGCTTTTGCTGAGATAGAGGATGGGGTGAAAATGCTACCATAGTAAATTTGATAAGGAGTCAGCAAAATAATTGTGAGCAGCCATAAAATTAGAAAGTGTGACTCTGTACAGGTCGAGTCATAACAGTTTTCTGGGTTTCTATAGCAACATTCAACAGCCCAGCTGTGTGATGAGAGAAATAATATAGTAAAGATGACCCTGGGTGGAGAAATTCTCTTCCTTTGATTGATTCCTTGTGCGTGTTCATAGGTTTAAATATATATGACAGAGTCAACTAATTATAAATATTGAATTATAGGTCTTATCTTCCAATCAGAAAGGTGGCATAGCAAAGCTGTTCAGAGAAAAAGCTCTGCAGATTGGTAACCGACTCCAATTAGCATCATGTCTTGGAAATGTTCAAAATTAAATTCATAATTAAATACAATTGTTTATTGTTCCCTCCCCTGAACTACAGATTTCATAAAGGCATAGATGTTCTCCGGTTTGGCCAATCAAGGCCCAAATACAATACCCAGGATAATAATATTAATTAATCAATCAGCTAATTATTTAACATGAGCATGGTATTAAGTTTGGATAGTGAGCACAGAAATAGTTTATTAGGAACTTCACCTGTGTGTCCAGATCACACTGATTAAAAATTAAATAACAGCCTTAGCTGGTTTGGTTCAGTGGTTAGAGTGTCGGCCTGAAGACTGAAGGGTCCCGGGTTCTATTTCAGCCAAGGGCACATGCCTCAGTTGCAGGTTCAATCCCTGACCCCTGTCGAGGCAACCAATCGATGTGTGTCTCTCACATCGATGTTTCTCTCTCTCTGTGTCTCTCCCTTCCACTCTCTGAAAAGCAATGGAGGAGAAACAAGATGGCGCGTAGGTAATAGCTGCACCCACTGCCTCCCACAACCACATCAAAATCACAACTAAAATACAGAACCACCTTCACTCAGAGCCTCCTGAGATCCGGCTGCACAGAAGCCCCACAACCAGGGGACTGAACGAGTATCAAGACCGGCAGGAGGGGCGGAGACGCGGGCGGATCGGGGCTGAATCCCGGAGACGGGGCCGCGGGCCCACACCCGGTGCTGCGTGGTAAACCCAGGAGGAATCTCCACGGGGGAGGTTTCCCAGAGGAGTGAGGGGTCCCAGCCCCACAGCAGGCCCCCAGCACAGGGCACCAGGGCCGGGAAGAGACATCCCCACAACTCCCGGCTGTGAAACCAGCGGGGACTGTCCCTGAGGGTCGCAGAGGCTCCTCTAAAGGGCCCGGCACGGACTCACTCGGACGCTCCCTCTGAGCCCAGCGCCGGGCAGCAGCCGGAAAGGACCCGGGACACTCGGGGAGGAACTGACCTGCCTGAGATCCGGGCGAGAGGCGGAGGGGCGGCTTCCTCCCAGGCAGAAGGGCTGGCGGAGGCCATGGCTCCTTTGGCGAGTCCTCCCCACACACAGCCCGCAGGCAGGCGCCATGTTTGAATCGCCAGCACCTGACTCCCACCTTTGGCCCCGCCCCGTGATTCCCGGAGGCCCCGCCCCTCCCCACCTGCAGCTCATTCGGGCCATTTCCAGGGGCTTTTCTGTGCAAGTGGCCTCTGGAGCCTCATGCTTAGGACTTTCCTAAAGCCTCTCAAACAATCAACAGAGTGTCCCATAGGGCTTGATGAGTGGCCCCAGGCCTGGCACTAGCGGCAGCCTGCACTGGCTCATAGCCTGGCCTCTCCTGGACACCTCCAAGCCCAGCACAAGTAGTGGCTAACTACAGTTTGCTGTGCAGCTCATGCTGGGGGGCTCTGGGCAAGGCACTGGCAGAGGCCTCGGAGACAGTGCACCTGGTGGTCAGACTTGACCATGCTGGATTACAAACCTACCACGTCCACAAGTGACACACTCAAGGGGTGCACTTGGTGAACACCAAAGCTCCACTGAAGTAAATCCTGCTCCATAGGGGTGTCTCCAGCACAGCAGCTCTTTGGCTGTAGTTGCAGCTGGTCCTCACAGCTGATTGGCCTGGGGATCAATTCCCCCCAGTGACACCAACAGCAACCAAGGCTCAACTACAACAGGTCAGAGCACACAGCCCACACAGGGGAGCACCTAGAAGGCCCAGCTCAGGTGACTGGGGAGGCTGAGCCACTGGTCCCTACAGGATACCTACTACACAAAGCCACTCTACAAATTCCAGGAGACATAGCAGCTCTACCTAATACATAGAAACAAACACCTGAAAGCAGACAAAATGTGGAGGCAAAGAAACATATCACAAAGGAAAGAACAGAAGAAATCTCTAGAAGAGGAACTAAATGAAATAGATCCAAGCAAGCTAACAGATGCAGAGTTCAGAATAATGATTATAAAGATGCTCAAGGATATTAGTAAGAGTATGACGAAAATAATTGAGAAAATCAATGACATAATAAAGTACCAATTTGAAATGAAGGCTACATGAACTTAAATGAAGAATAATTTATAGGGAATCAACAGTAGAGAAGAGGACACTGAGAATCAAATCAGCGATTTGGAACATGAGGAAACAAAAAACACCCAACCAGAAGAGCAAAATGAAAAAAGAATCCAGAAATAGGAAGATAGCATAAGGAGCCTTTGGGACAACTTCAAGAGGCCCAACAGGAAAGAGGAAAGAGAGCAAGAAATTGAAAACCTATTTGAAAAACAATTACAGAAAACTTCTCCTACCTGGGGAAAGAAATAGACTTACAAGCCCAGGAAGAACAGAGGGTCCCAACGAAGAGGAACCTAAAGAGGCCCACAGCAAGACACATCACAATTGAAATGCCAAAGGTTAAAGACAAAGAGAGAAGCTTAAAAGCAGCAAGAGAAAAGCAATTAGTTACCTATAAGGGAGCACCCATAGGACTGTCAGCTGATTTCTCAGCAGAAACCTTGCAGGCCAGAAGGGAGTGGCAAAAAATATTCAAAGTGATGAAAAACATGGAACTACAACCAAGATTGCTCTACCCAGCAAAGCTATCATTTAGAATTGAAGGTCAGATAAAGAGCTTCTTAGACAAGGAAAAGCTAAAGGAGTTCATCACCACCAAACCAGCACTACAGGAAATGTTGAAGGGTCTTCTTTAAGAAGAAGCTAATGAACAAAATAATCTGATGAACTAAATAGATCCAGAGACACTGACATGTGCAACAGATGATCATATTTCAGAGGAAAGAGGGAAGGGGGGTGGAGGGTGGGAAGAGGTTAACTGAAGAAATTATATGTATATATGCATAACCCATGGACACAGACTATAATGGGGTGAAGGCCTGGGGAGAACAGAGGGTCCCAACGAAGGTGTGAGTGAGGTGGAGGGGGCCAGTTGGAGGGGAAAAATGGGACACCTGTAATATTCTCAACAATAAAAATAAATTTGAAAAAAAGTAAAGCAATGGAAAAAATATCCTCGGGTGAGGACTAAAATAAATAAATAACATCAGCATAACACTTTTCTCTTGTTACTCAGAACTGTCCCCTTTTCCTGTTTACATTTCCCACTATTATCCCTCCCTATTAGATTCTTGAATCCTTATAACTTTCACCAAACAGTATAATCAGTAACAGGGAATGTGTCCACCTTTTAACATTTTTTCTGAAATTGTGATAGAGTATGTAGACAAATATTTGTTTGGTGGAGTTATTACTTTTAAAACAAAACTCCTAATGCATCTTTTAAAGTAAAAACTGTGAAGGGATACTGGATGTCAGGTAAGCAAAAGCAGCTGAGGCAGGAAGTTGCTGTCTTCTCTGTTAAGTGACATGGTTGTGTCAGAGTTTTCAGCTTTAGGGGCCCATTTTTGCTCTGAATACATGAGAAACAACTAGAGGCTTCACATCTGCTTTTGGAAACTGTTGTTTACTGGAAAGAGCTTCTTTCATTTAACATTGGTTGACTGCAAACAATACTCATTTATTTTCCTATTGCTCTTTCTAGTAAATAATACATCTTAGCTTAAATTGGCTGAGGCAACCCTAAAGGTTTGTGATTAAAACACTAAATGACAGTCTGCCATCATCACTGACCAGTACACAGGGAATCTGTCTCCTGGATCTTCAACTAGGACCCTCTTCTCTGCACAGTTTTGAAAATATTCAGCTGGTGGGATTTGCTGTGTGTGTGCCCATATTTTTCTTCCCAGCTTATTTCTTGAATTTACCCTTAGGGTGCATCTTGATCTACAGTGGCTTCTGTTCAGGAATTAAGTATTATAAATTTCAAGGATAAAATGAAAGAAATCTCCTTTTAAAAATAAGGAAATAATTTTAAAATAAAGAAATTTCAAGGGTTTGATTAAAGAAGTCCTCTTGACTAGATTAAATATTTAAATTTATTTATCTCATTAATTTTTGCAAGTCTCTGTTGATACAAAAAAGAGGATAGCTGACATATTTCAGAGGGGAGGGGGGAGGGCAGGAAGAGATTAATCAAAGAACTTATATGCATTTATGCTTAGCCCATGGACAAACCATAGTGTGGGGAAGGCTTGGGAAGGGGGTAGGAGCAAGGTGGAGGGGACCAATAGGGGAGGGGGGAACATCTGTAATACTTTCAACAATAAAGATTAAAGCAAATAAATAAATAAGGGGATAGTTTCCAAACTATTGATTTACTTCAGATTCAGTCAAATTTTTTAAATATTTGGAAAATTTTATTCTCCATGATTTCAACCCACATAGGCACGTGAATAATGTGATTTGACTACTGATTGATAGAAAACAAAAGCTACCACATTATGGGGTCACAACCAGCAAAAACAAGAGTGTTCTCCTCCAATGATGGCTCTCTTGCAGAATCAGGTGAATGAGTCCAGTCCCACATGGCAATGATCGTTCAAAGAGGAGTTAATTCAAAGATAGAGGGTAAACACATATTTCTTGGAGAAACAACCATATACATAGAAAAAAAAATCAGCATCAATATGTCAGAGATAAACAACAATATAGTCAGATCCCCAGAAAATATACAGGTTTATGTTCTTTGCTCAGAGGATGCTGTTTGCCAAGACAACCATCAAGAGCTTGCCTAGGTTTGTTTGTTTTTTTGTTTCTTGAAGAACAGCTATAAACTTTAAAATTGAAGCTATGATTCTGTCGTTATTTCATGTCATTACAGTAATTGTTACTTATCATATACTACAGGGCTGCATAAGTGAGTAAAATAGTTTTCTAAGAGACTGCTGGAGTATTATTCAACTCAGTTGAAGCAATAATTGACTCAATAGAATGCTGCTGGTCTCAAAGAGTTAAAGTGTCTTCCAAAGTGTTACGTGTTTCAGAGAGGGACTTTTTAAAAATAAATAAATAAGCATTCTCAAAATAGTTAAATAAGCACTCATAGGAAGTCTACTATGTACAAAACACCATATTAGATATTTGAGAGACATCCAGGAACATAACATTTTCAAAGGGAAAGGAAGAAGTAAATACAAGTAACTTTAAAACAAGGCAGAATATAAACATGTTATATTGCATCATAGAAGGAAATAAGAAAGATGTATTTAGTTTCAGAGTAGTTTGGGGGTTGGGGGCTGGTCTTCAGCTACAGAAAGGGCATATTTACTATTAATCATTAAAAGGTTTCTTTTGTTAAAATAAAAATAAACGTCATCCAGTAGGTATCATGGGCATGAATAAATTATGAAATACAACCAAATCCTTAGGCAAGCAACTTCTTTTAGATTAGAGCCTCGAGGTCCCCGGGCAAACTTGGAGCTAACCCAGCCCTGCTTGTCCATTCAGGGTGGTGGGGCCTGGGTCATTTGGGCCATTCGGGCTGAATTAGCATTTGGGGAACTGATCTGGATCTCCTGGGTTATTCTAAATTCCCATGACCATCAGTGATAGACTCACTTATAGGTCCTCAATTCCAAACACAAAGGTCTCTCAGCCCATATGCAGTGACCATGACTAGAGCCACACATGTGCCCTTTGTTGAGGCTGACTCTTCCACCTACCTGCATTTTGAAATTTCAGCACACTTTAAAAGTTTATCTACCCAGGATTTTTAAAATCATATAAAATTAACACAGAAAACTACTATTATAAATATTTAAGAAATAATGCAATGCTTAAATATTAAAAAGCTTCGGTTTGTTCCACTACCTGTCTCTAGTTGTACAGTTATGCCCTCCTTTTTCCCCCTTCTTTTCTACGGAGCAGTCGTAATAGTTTGCAGAAGACTTGCTTGTGTTCAAGTTTTGAAAATAGGATCTAAATTGGAGGGGAAAAAATTGAATTTGAGAGACTCAATAGCCTAAATGTCAATAAAAACCAACAACTAAATTTTAACAAAAGTCCAGCAGCCTTCTACTGGTCTTTTCCTAAATGCTTAGTGTGCAGTTCTGACTGTAATCTAATAATTGCTTTCCTGATCCAAATATCAATAATGTTTAACAGCAGAATGCAAAGTTAAACGGCCTGGCCCCCTCCTCGTAGGAAGGAAAAATGACCCAAGCACTGGCCCGGCTTTGAAGAAGCAGGGAGTGAACTGAAGGGAGCCTCCTTCCACTAACACAGCAGCAATGTGTTTTCTGTCTCAACTGAACTTCCACAAATTTGTAATTTATTTGGAAGAGTATGTTGCAGATAAGCAAAAAAAGGCATCTGGAAACCGTCTTGCCAAATGGTAACTTTCTGGAAGGTTCCTCATTTAGAAGTAATTTCTGGAAAATTTCTTGATTAATACAAATCCGTGAACAAACTTAAAAATGATGGCTTTGTTATTGCTTTGGCACAATATGTTAACAACACTGTGAGTGCTGCCAAAACTCTGAGCGTTCTTTCATGCGGATTATGGTCTTGTTTACAGATCCAGCTGTACTGAGGCCTTGTCCATGGTGGTAACCTAACAATGTTCCCAGTGGGGGTGCCCATTAGGGGAGGGGAGACTAACTGAAGTTTAGTTTGTTTAAATTGAGCAAGAATGCACAGCGGCACTCAGATCTTTGGGGAATGTGTTGGAAGCATACCCTCTCTGAGATCTGTTTTCATTTATTTAAGGGGGATGTTTGCATTGCTCAAAAATTGCAATACACAAACTTGCCATACAAAATGCCTTCCAAATGTTTACTGTGGTCTATACAGAAGTGAGCAGAAAGTACAAATAATACTAGATGGAAGTAAAACACTAAATGAAAAAAAGTAATTGCTGCCCTCTGAAATTTGTATTAATTAAAAACCCAAACTACATTCTGTTATGTATATGTGTGCATATATATATATATGAAATATATATCCTCAAGTATGACCATTTACATTGGATAGGAAAGATAAAAAAAACTCAATGAAGAATATGAATTTGTAATTATGGGAAACTAGTTCCTATTAAACACAGGCAAATATTTTCTTTTTATTGGTTCGCATAGATTTGCATACAGGAATTTTATTGGGATTTTATTTTACAGGTTCTAATGACAAAATAATAATTCCTTTTTTCAAAAAAAAAACCAACACAACAGATGTGAGAAACAGCAGAATTACATTATTTTCTCACTTTTGATAAAACATTTTAACAAGACTTCAGTTGCTGCATGCTTTTACCAAAAAGAATCAGGGATATGAATTGCCTCTGTGCTAACTTTCTGACATTTATGAAGCCTATAAATGAAAATAATATTTTCATAAGAAACCTACTTTTTCAGCTTTCTCCCCTTTCTGGTACTGGAGACTAGGTAATGACCAAGGAAACCTCAGGCAACTGCTCTCCCTCAGCAGAACTCAGTCAATAAAGGCTCCTCACAGTCTTTCCTCTCCAGCACCAGCTGAGAGGCCACTGTGCCTCTGTCATGTTCAAAATGCAGTGAGGTCTAAGTTGACCTCTCAGATATCGTTTAGGTCAAAATAAAATTCTTCCTGGAAAACTCATGAGTCACACAGATTTTAATCTGAAGACAATTTTACCAAAGTAATTTTCATTAAAGCATTTATTTTATACTTTAATCAAAAGGTAAAACGCCAGAGACTATTTTTCAAAAAATAAGCCATGATTTTCATTTCTCCAGAAAAATAAATTTTAATATGTAATTTCAGTATAAATTATTTTTAATATCAGTAGGTCAATATTTTAATTAAACAGTATATCATGTTCTTTTGTTATAATGTAACAGAAAAATGTGAGAGAAAAATTATGAAGTTACCCACTTTCTATGGAACTGTTCAGTCATCAACATCTGTACTTCTCCTAATTCCCCTTCCGATGGCATTCTGAGGAGCTCTGTTCATGCCGAGGCAGTGTAATCCCCACACTGCCACCGAGCTTCACGGTTAGTGATGGACAACAGCCGGATGATGTCATCACTGGTTTACAGAGCCATCTTTATTTTTCCTATCAATGAATTTTACATCTTATATTGTTTTTTAAAATATATTTTTATTGATTTCCATGGGAGGAAGGGAGAGGGAGAGAGAGAGACAGAAACATCAGTGATGAGAGAGTCACTGACCGGCTGCCTCCTGCACGCCCCGACTGGGGATCGAGCCCGCAACCCGGGCATGTGCCCTGACTGGGAATCAAACCGCAATCTCATGCATCATAGACTGGTGCTCAACCACTGAGCCACACCATCCGGACCTATATTGTTGTTTTTTTAAAGTTTCATAACTTAACATAGCTTCTGAATTAATAATAACAGTGTAAAGCAATATAATAAAATATACGGGCAAAGAACACAGCATCGATCTACCTAGATTCTTATACCAAGCCTTCTATTTATCAACTATGTATCTTTGGACAAGTTACGTATCCTGTCTCTGCCTCAGTTTCCTCATCTGTAAAAATGGACTTAATAATGGTCACTTTTCCATTGAATTGTTTTGAGGATTAAATGAAAGAATGTACATATGGCACTGAAAAAAAGTGCCTGGCACAGAGTAAACCCTCAATAAATATAAAACTGACTCTGAACGGATAAGCCATTAATTTTAATTGGGTTAATTTTTAATTATTTTTAATATTTTCCATATTTTAAAGCTGTTAATAGATGGATATTAAAAAATTCTGAAGATCTTGTTGACACAGCATTACTAAAAGTATTTCATAATTGTTTGGATGATATTAGACAGCCAACTCTGGAAATATTTAGAAATCATTAAGTTTATGAAAGAGAACTGACTAAACAATTTAAAAGCAAGCTATTTTTAAAATTCTTATAGCGATAACATTGTGAGGTTAAACTAGAATAAGGAATAGATTTGTTCTGTGGACCTACAATACTAATGAAGATTAGTTTTATATCCAAATAGTTTTCAGAATTTTGTATTTAGTACATAATTGTTCTTTACTGTGAACGATTTTCTTGTATTCAAAGTTTAGCATGTATCCTGTACTGGCTATTTAATTTTAAAATATAATATTAAATAAATTCATTTTTAAGAAAACTTTTAATATCTAGAAGAAACTGTCAAATGTGTCCTTATTCTAAAAACTGAATTTCTTCAAAATGTTTTCTTAAGGCTTTAGTAAATTAGCACCAAGGATGCCCATACTGTGTTTCTGGGCTGCAACTTCTTATTTTCAGTGCCACCTGAATGAGACCAAGCCAGTTTCCTAAATAGTCCAGAGTGGGAAGAAATAGGGACACTTCACTCCCATCTCAGGGTTATACAATTAGGCATAAAACATTTCCTAATCCTTATTTATCCCCAAGAACATAGATGATATAGGGTATTAGGATAAGAAGTACCTCTTTAAAAACATACTGATATTTATAATTTAATGATTGAAAAATAAAATCAATGTTTCAGTTTTTCTAAAGATGAGCTATAGAAGCTTTTTTCAACTCATTGGATTATAGTGCTTAATGAGCCACATGACACTTTAAAGTACCTGCTAGATATAATCACATAATGTTTTAAAGAATTCACCCATTTTGTGCAAAGTGGCACCCAATATTTACTGATGAGACTGACAAGACTGTGATATCTTCTAGGGGAAGCTGAGAAATTTGGGAGTAATAAATTACAGCAGCATGCGTGAGAACTATAAACCTTCCTCCCCAAATTATAAGTTCATCCTAAACATCGTCAAATCTTTGATACAGTAATTTTATAAGTATTTATCAAAATCAGTTTTTTTTAAAATAATCCTTTCTCTATGCTGTTCTTTCACTTTTATTTTTTGAGTATGGAATTTTCTAGTCATTGAATCTTGAGAATTCAAAGTCATTTTGGAGGAAAAAATAAAGTATTCTTTACCAAAGTAGTGAATCATTCGTAGCTGAAGGCGGCCTTTGTTCTCAGGCACCAGTTAGACTGCACTTTCATAGCCTAGTGCCTTCTACCAGAGCCCCTCGATATATTCACATAAATGATGGAAGATGCATGAGACGTGAAGGTGACATGTGCAGTCTCCAGGAGGAAACCGATGCCCTGGTTGCTCGCTAAGGAGCCGTCCTGGCACTAGCCGCATATGCAGCCATCCGGCTGCCCTCCCAGCTGGAAGGAAGGTGTTAAGCAGCAGCTGTCAGCAGAATAGAGATAGGAAAGGGGGCAAAGTCTCTCCAGTTCAAAGAAATAAAAATTGTTAACGAAAATCTCCAGTACCGTATGCTGGTAGCTGCCTTCTTTGCAAGACTTCAGACTGACTTCCTGAAACTTCTGGAGCCTTCTGGTTTATCAGTTTCAGGGCTATGTATTACTCAACTACCGCCTGTGACTTGAACCAGAACAATTTGAGGTTAATTCACCTCTCCCAGCAATCATAAAAATATGTTCGTTCATAGATTCAACAATGAAATTGTTACTGATTAGTCCAAGTCAAAAATCTCCACTTCTGTCATTTCAAAACAACTTAATTACCTTTTTCTCATGCAGTATATATGCCCCATTTGCCAAGACAAAAGAGCTATTATTTGACATGAAAAAAATATTGCTGTATCGAGCACAGTAACTTTTAATGTTTTCACTGCTGAACTGTCGAAATGTGAACATTCCCACCCCCTGAAAAAAATGAAAGTATAGAACTATGGTATAACCTTCACTTTTATAGTAAGAGGTTTCTAGAATATGACAAAGAAAACATAGCCATTTCAGCCAGGTCATAATTTAGTATAAAATAAAACAAGACATTTAAACCCAAGGAGGAAAAAAAATTCTGAGAGTGGTAGAACTATCAAACTATGTGTGCAATTTCCTTGTGCTCAAATTGCATTTTCTCCCTTCAGTGTTATATGGAGCAGGGTCTTGCCCTCTAGATTAGAGACTTTTGCATTAGAGGAAACTAGGTTATGTCTTTCACTGTCAGAGACAGAAATTATGAGCTGGAGTGCATTTTAGCCAGTCACTCTGAAAAATGCTAGCCCAAGGGGGTAATAATTAGAACTGTTTTTGTCAGGTGACTGCATTTTAAGCAGTGATGTGTTGGAGAATCTAGCTGAGGGGTTTAATATAAATATAAATATTTTTTTCAGTCAGCATTGTGGCTTGATTTTTTTTTTTTTTTTTTTTTTTGCTTTGCTGTTTATTTCTAAAGTAAGCACTTTTCAGGAATTATCAGCTAAAATGTCCTACAGTTTAGTATTATGGTGACCCAATAATATAACAGCCAGCAGAAAATGATACTCAAGCAGTCTGAGAAGTTCATGCATAAAAACTATAAACTAACTCATTATAAGATCATCGTGCATTTATGGACACAAATAACTAGTCTGTATAGATTGCGTATAGGAGTCTAAACACAAATATATAACAATTTTACTTCTAAATTATTACTCACTTAAGTAATAATTAAATATTGCAGTTCCCACAAACATAAATAAAAATATAAGAATGTAAGTTTATGGGCTTTTGGATAACTTCAACGTGGTGTGGCCCAGTGGGGTGAGGGTCTCATAGTTGAGTGGGTAACCTAGGAGTTCTGTTTTTATTTATTTAGTTGTCCAAATCTGAATAGACCTCTTTTGACAAGAATGGATCATTTTAATATTTGTTCCCATTACAAAAGCATTATGGAAAGATGGGGATGAATGGAAACAATCTCCTCTCCTTTAGTTTATAAACCTTAATAAAGACCATCCTTTTGTTCTTACAATAACCCTATCTTTACAAATAAATGAATCACTTTAGATTATGACCTGCTCAAAACAAAGAACCATGCTTTCTACAGGTTCTTAAAAATATCACATAGGCTTCCTCATTGTAGTGTAAATAATGAATTACAAAATAAAACCTTTTCTCCTAAAAATTAGTTTCATTTTATATCACATGAAACAATAAATACCAATAATTCAAAACTAATTTTCTGGAACTATTTTACTTTATGTATTAAGAACAGACTGAAAGTTTTAAACATTCTATCTAAAAAGGGTTCAATAGGAAAAATTCTGTCATCATTTATTATAACCACTTATGAGAATTACATCTTCCATAATGTCACAAACACGACATTCCAAAGGATAAGCTTATGCAGTGTGAATGCATTTCTCCACTTTTTGTAACTTCTCTTTTTGCTCATATTGGTATTTTCCAATCTGAATCTTAAATGACTGCTGAAAAAGACTGCTTTAAACTATCAAGGCCATTTCTCTCCTCTCAGGGGACCTCACCTCCCTCGCTCTCTCCCAAGATGGTCTCTGAGTATAAGAGGATGATTGTACGTTCTCATTGTGACAGGGTTAGGACTTCTGGCTTATGTGTTAGCATCTGGGTCTTTGCTCAACTCTACTGACCTGCCCTCCACTGCACCAAGTTAACTGAGTACCCTGGGCTACTAACCAATATGTTATGTTTTTACTGCCTGGTGCTTTTGGGGTCTGGAGAGGGGACAGTCATGGTGGCACCATTCTTAAAGGTCTTAGACCCTGCTACAGCTTTCTGTAGCAAGGTCCCTATACTCTGTAGCATCCTTGCCCTGACCCTGGCTTCTTGCATTCCACTGATCCTCTTAGTAATAGGAGACTGGAGAGCTCATGGAATCCCTAGATACCCCCATGGGGAGCCAGGGGCATGACTGAGCCCTCTTATCTAGATGCATCCTCCAATCATTTCTAATCTCCCCATCATATGGCACCATATTGGTGTTGTACCATGATAAACATGGAAGTTCTTTAAGAAATTTCACATTTTCCTAGAATAGATCCTGACATACATATAATCCCACAATTTTAATTGGATTTTTCTGCTACCCCTCACTTTACCCCAACCCAAATGGTTTTTGAACACCATGACATATAAATTCAAGGACACTCTATTCCGCTATGAATATGCTATTCATATCCCCTCTGTCTT
Organism: Miniopterus natalensis; assembly: GCF_054644295.1. Taxonomy (NCBI): domain Eukaryota; kingdom Metazoa; phylum Chordata; class Mammalia; order Chiroptera; family Miniopteridae; genus Miniopterus; species Miniopterus natalensis. Next base: position 49,230,682 of record NC_142083.1, read on the forward strand.
CTCTCTTCTTCAAGTTACTGCTTTTCTTTCCTGTCAAGAACTGTCACCATCTTACATCTTCCTCCTTCCCTCAGTTTAATTGGTAGCAAAGAAGCCTTAGGAAAACAGCCAGATTACTGAAGAGAGAAAAGACAGTGGGGAGTATGCTGGAGAGTAAGTCTTTCAGCTCAGTCTTTGTTCTCCTCTACCTTCTTTCACACCTCAGGAGCAGAAAGCTTCCAAAACTACACTCCCCAGACTCCCTTGCCAGTGGGCTTCCTATTTTTACCAGTGGGAGGCACTTGTAGGAAGCTGGAAAAAAACAAGAAGCCATTTTTTCCAGATTCTAATGACAGTTTCAGCAGCAGCACCAGTGACAAGTACGTGTAGACCCAGCAGCCTCAGCAGCAGCACATGGACTCCAGGTAACACCATTTTCTCCTTTGGGCCTCCAGGTATAAGGATGGTAGGACTTGTATATACTTGTAGTACTTGTAGTGCTTGTACTACTCTCTAAGTAACCTTACCCCATCAGTGCCCCCGGCTCTTCCAATACTTTGTAGCTATATTCAATTGACTGGTTGAAATTCTTCAAGTGGATTCTGTTTGTCTGATTAAACACTGATTGATACCAGATATATGATCTGTATTACACTTAAAGTCTACCGAATGAAAGATTATTAGTATTATTTTTTTTACCATGGCAGAAAAGATTTTGAGGTTGACTTTTGAAGTAATATTTATGAACCATCACGACTGTCTAAAGAGAAGTTTTACTCTTATGAAGTAATGATTCCACCAGGGCTTAGTTGGTGTCTCTAGCAGAGAATGAGAAACATGGGTGATTAAGACTCAATTTTTGGTCTTGTGTTTCCATGAATCATGGGTTACCAATACTCTTATTAAATCGTCTTTGGGTTTAGGAAGGAATCCCAGGCACATTTCTGAAGTCCTGCTCTCTCGCCTCGCTGACGATCCCGCTCGCTTCCCGAACCACATATGGAAAGGGAAATTACAAAGTTTTGCCTTTCCTTCCTGCTCTGTCCAGCACCACATCTGCTGCTGCCACTCACTGACTTCCAAGTTCCTCTTAATCTGACCAGATTGTAGCCCAGTGAGCCCAGGCACCATTAATCACCTGCCATAAGAGGGGAATGCTGTGGCGCAAGGATTCAAAGAGCAGGTAAGGTACACACATACACATTCAATTACTCATCCACTTTCCTTTCAAGTCAGGGGCCTGTTAAATGGAGGAAACGAGTTTACTTTTTATCTTTGTATCTCTAGGCCTGTTTTATCCCAAAGTCCAAAGCCATGTGAACTAGTTTTAGAATTTTTATAGACTTAGAACCATAGAATTGTAGAAGTAAAAAGAGCATTAAAAATCATATTGTTCTACCTCCTCATTGACAGATGATTATCTCTAACACTCATCACCCCTATCATAATTTTTTTTATCTTCCCAATGGTGTATGACTCCTTCAGGGAAATGTCTGTGATTTTTATCTTAACATCCTCTGTGTCTAACATGGTGCCTAAAACACAGGAAACATTCAATAAATGATTGTTGGAAAGAAGTAGATGAATGGGTGAAAAGTGAATGAATGAATGAATTAGTAAGAGGTTTACTAAGTCTTATGCAAGAATACACACCTATAAGCAGCCTAATGAGGATTAAAGAACATCTTATGTGTTCTCATCCCAGTATTCTTTTTACTGACTCTCTTCTAATTTAACATTTTTATTCTTTGCTCATAAAACAAGGTTTAGCCATTTCGCCTTCAGAGCAATGCAGAGATATGGCTGAAACAAGAAGAAATGCTCTCCCACCTGTCAGACAGGAAAAGAGAAAGGAAACAGTACCTAGCACAAGGTTCAGAAGCAATAGTGAAGTCCCCAGGACCAATTGAAAAGTAGAAAAATTGGGCAAACAGGGAAATAATACTGGACACAGCTACACTACAAGCTCCATTTCCAACGTAGGCACTCTGTGTCCATTTATGGAAAATGTATCATATTTAAATAGCTGGATGCTCTGAATTTTCACTAGGATGGAGAATATTTCAATATCTGTCTACATTATCACTGTTTTTCCCCCAGAAACAGTACACCCCACTTATACAAAATGAAAAACAACAAAAGACCATAAGACATGAAACTGCTCTTTCAAAATCCTAACAAGCATCGCTGATTTTAATGTATAATATTTAGGAAAAATATGTTCTATTTTTGCTCTCTCAACATGTATGATTTGTAAAACAAAAATCAAATAAAAATGGAAAATTAAGAGGACAAACAAATGCCACTGAAAGATAAATATATTAGAATTCTGTACAAAACACTTCAATTCCTTGGTGTTTATTCTAAATCCAACTGCAAATCACAAACCACATGTCTAAGACCCAAAACAAAATTGTATTCACGTACTTATACCCAGCAATTTTGGTATAAAATTAACACACCATAATGCATAGGAGAAGAGCCTGGTCTACCACCATTTGGTTACATATTTCAGTTTCCCCCAATACGTGATGAAGTAGAAATGTGACATTTGATATTATCACTGACGGTTAATTCTGTGAACATTTTAATATTTTTCAGACATCCCGAGATTTATACTTTTCCTTCTTCAAATGAGAGTGAGAATTTAAATACCAAGTCTTTCCTTTCTTTTGAAAAAATAAATGCTATAATATACCTCCCAAGGTTAATCTGTGTCCTTGCACCTCCAATGAATGCATGGCAAGAATGTTTTTTATTACTCTGCCGTGTCTAAAATTGCTTAGTCCATACTCTCTTAGACACATCATTTTTCAAACTCAACCTTCTAAGTTTCATCAGAAGAGAGCACATTGCACTAGATGCAAAGTGAATGACTACGAACTCATGTCCTAGGGATATGTGCCACTATTCACCAAATTAGCACACCCATATGTTTGTAGTTGAAGAAATAATCTTGCAAGGAGGGAGCACATTAAGATACCATAGCTTTTGAATGATACTTTGGCAAACTGTAAAGTAGTTTATTCTGGAAAGTGTATCTTCCATGGAGCCCTAGGCCTCACCATTTGACTTGTAATGGACATAGTTCCAAATAAACAGCCTACGTTCACAGCCTTTGCTTTTTATTTCCTCTTAATTCCCCAGTCTGATCCAGTCTGGCTTCTCTCTCCCAACTCAAAGACGTGCTGGGAGGAGGGGGTAGAAGAAGCCTATTATGAGTTGAATTTTGTCTCCCCTAAATTCATATGTTAACAACCTAACCCACAGTGCCTCGGAATGTGGCCTTACTTAGAAATGTGGCAAATTACAAAGTTAAGATGAGGTCATTAGGGAGAACCCTAATGCAATACGGCTGGTGTCCTTATAAATAAGAGAATTTTGGACAGAGAGTGGCATATACACAAGGCAGGTACCACACATAGATGAAGACAGAGATCAGGGTGATGCATCCACAGACCAAGGCAGTCCAAAGATTTCTAGCACAGCACTGCAAGCTAGGAGGGAGACATGGAACATAACCTCCCTCACAGCCCTCAGAAGGAGCCAACCCTGCTGACACCTTGATCTTGGACTTCTAGCCTCCAGAACTGGAGACCATACATTTATGAAATTTATGCTGTTTATAAGCCACCCAGTTTGTGGTACTTTGTTACAGCAACCCAAGAAAACAAATAAAAGCCTATTCTAGAGAAGAGCGAAGCTGGACCCTGAACTCACCTCTCCACTCAGCGAAGGCTTTCCCCAAAGTTTCATGTGCAGCCCTCTGCTCCTAGGGAAATCTCGGCCATCTCACAGCTTCCACCATCACCTTGAGACCAAGTATTTCCAAATCTACATGTTTAGACCTGTCTCTCTTTTTTTTGACCCAAATGTATTTCTAACTGCTTGGTCAATATTGCTAAGTGATTTTCCTGCAAGTACCACAATCAAGTGCACCCCAAACCCACTGTTACTTCTGGGTAAACGATATATTGTCAGTTAATAAAATCACCTTCCACCCACTCCACCAAGCTAGACTGAATTATATTTAACTCTTCTTGCTCCCTCAGTCTCTACATCAAAGTGGTTCCAATTAAATACGCCTGTGAAATCTCTTGAACCCATCTCATCTTTTCCAGTTAGGCTGTTACAGCACTGGTTCCAACCCTCATCATTACTTACCCCAGCTTCTTCCAGGAGTCTTGTAAAGGTTCTCTCTGCCTCCAAGCCACTCTTCCCACGTTTTACAAAGTTACCTTTCTACATGTAATCTATCTTGTCTAAACTATAGTTACATTAAGCCACTGAGCTATAGGGGAAGTATGTTGTTGGTGAACAAACTAGCTTATGCTGGCTGATTTACATCCATCAGTGAGTTTTATACTCCAGTATGTTTGTTCAAATACATATTAAGAAGTATTTGAAGTCAGATTGCCATTTGAAAACATGTATATTGTGGCATTTCAGTTTAGTGAGATAGTATGTACTTAGAGAAAATTTAAAATAAAAATCAAAGGATTTTATGTTGTAAGAGTCTGTTCACTTGCTTCTGCTTCTAAACTCCAACGCTTCCCTTTTTCTCACACTCCTTTTTCTGCCTCCTCATAGAGGTTTCTTTTTATCTTTGATATCTTTCCTTATATTATAGTTGCTTGTCTCTTTTCCCTCCAGTCACACAATCCAACTAAACTGTAACCTGCTTAAGGTCAGGATCTGCACCTGACACATTTTTTTAGCCCTCCTAAGCACTGCACACAAAGTGTGAGGCCATTGTTTATGCTCAGTAAATGTGGATTGAATGAGCTCAGTCACAGAAAGTAATAAATGGATTTTTTTCCATAAATGCACCATCTCTCTGGAAATCCACAGTGCTCACATTTGGCATTATGAGCTCATTTTAGAGTGATTGGATGCCTTTTATTGGCTAATGTCTGCCATGTGGTAATGTCTTCATTTGCTGAGTTGATGTTCCAAATCTTACAATTCTTAGTCATAATTATTAGTTTTTCCCCTGAATTTTGTGCTTCATTGAGGTTTTTAAGGGTAAAATTAACCTCCCAGCTTTTCCTCCATAAATTTATAATTTCATTGTGATTTCATTGCTATATTGGCTTCCATTTCGGAGGTTTGTCCAAAGTTTAGGTGATTATGTGTCTGTTGTTTTTCTCTTCTCACAAATGCAGTTATTTCCTTACAATCTAGCTTGCTCAACTATATAGCATTAGACACAGCAACATGAAGAGGGATTCTAAATATTGTTTACTTAGAAAAGACCTATCCTAAGGGGAATGAAACATTTTTTTACCTGTGTTATATTATATCAGAATTTATGAAAATAAAGACTCATTTACCTAATAAGCTTCCTTGCTTTAGCATCTGTTTATCTGGACATAGGTCAACATTTTCTGCAGAATACAACACTGTAAAAAGTATATTAACAAGTTCTTAAGGGATATCTTAAGCATAAAATTTGTTTAGCTATTCAACAATATGGAAATTGGATTATTTAACTCACACTGGAAATATATATAACTCAATATAACTCAAATTTTACTGAAGTTATGATGATTGCATAGATTAAGAAATGTATTTGGGGATTTATCATTTCTCAGTATTGGGTAAAGCTGTCAGACACATTAGACTCATAAACTACTCTACATAATTGCTTGTAAACAGATACCTTTAAGTACTTTGTAGGTGGAAAAACCACTCATCTAGAGAGTCAGAAAAGCTACTTCAGCCCAGATGCAAAACTAAACTTGGATTAGTCAGAGAACTTCTTAAGACACTCTGGGGGAAACATTGCAATACTAATTTTTACCTCACCTCAGTTTGTCCTTTACAAATTAATGGGTAAAAGCCTACCTGACTATCTGTCTTTAAATGCCTCCAAACCTAACACATGGACCCACCCAGCTACCATGCCTATATGTAACCTTTCCTCAAACTGTGGAACCAGTTACAGCTCATCAGAAGGAGACAGAGACTTGGGCCAGGAACTCAGTAGCTCAGCCTCAAGAAGGCCTTGCTTCATGTCTTCTAATAACCAGACTTGCCTTTTTGCCTTTAATAAAAACTGAGCCTCGTACCTTGGTTTTAGAAAAGTATTCCATTGCTCCCAAGTCTCAGCTCTGATTTGCTTCCCATTAAGCTAGCATGTTCTTAAAGTATGTTCTACCAATAAGGAGCATCAGCATCACTCTGGAACTTATTACAAAAGCAAATTCATGGGCCCCACTGCAGACCTCTTGCATTAGAAACTTGGGGTGGAAATTAAAAATTGATGTTTTCACAAACTCAGGGGTGATTTTGATAAATGCTAAAGTATGAGAACTAGTGGGCTAGTTCCTTAGCTTCAGTTCCTCTTATCTCCATGTGCTCCTCCACTTGCTTCTAGTTCCTCTCTACTAGAGCAAATTTCTTTTGGAAAATAGGTAGCAGGAGAGATTTTTATGTCAGCTTTAAGTATATGACTTTGACAAGAAGGAGAGAGGTCGAAAGGGGAATGGTAGTACACTTTGCTGTGCAACATACTATGGAAAATCTGTAGCAAACGCAACAACAAGTTGAAAAAAATATTAAGAGGGGTGAGATGTCAAAGGAGAAATTTAAGAAGCCTTACTCAAAGTTAGGACCATACTCCCCCTGCCACCGACATTTTAGAGGAACATCAATAAAAAATTTACTCTACTTTTTTGGTAGCTGGGTTATGATTTTTTTTTCAAATTCCAAATCACAGAGACTACACCATATGGTGCCCAAATTAATACTCAGATTTTACAAGGAAGTGAGCTGCCTGGCTCAGTGTGCTATGGGGCAAGTAGAGCATTGACAGACAAGAATCAATAACCTTATTTCATCCCACTCTGTCTCTTCTGAGACATTTTTCAGTCAGTTACCTCACATCTTCTTTCATCTTTTTTTTAAAAAATATATATCTTTATAGATTTTAGAGAGGGGAAAGGAGAGGGAGAGAGAGAGATAGAAACATCAACAATGAGAGAGTCATTGATCGGCTGCCTCCTGCATGCCCCCAACTGGGGATCGAGCCCTCAACTCGGGCATGTGCCCTGACCGGGAATCGAACCACAATCTCCCAGATCATAGGTGGATGCACAATCCCTGAGCCACACTGGCCAGGCCCTTCTTTCATCTTTCAGCCTCCTTTCTTTATTGGTTCCTCCTTCATTGGTATGTAAACTTATGAACACCATCGCTACATCTTTTAAAAGCCTCTCTCCTCCCCCCCAGGCACTACCTTAAATATGGTCTTCTGTTCACATACAAGTTTCTGTAGAAAGAAATCCACTATCAAAATCTCAGCTCAGCACTTCTTGTTTATTCCTGTGTAGCAGAGCTCCATTCCCTCCATGGAAAGGAAGGAATTTCTACCACTGTGTCCATGAATGACCCACTTCTCAAATCCAGTGGGTACTTTTTAGCCTTTGCCTTACTTGATCTTTCTAGAGTATAATATGTTGACCAATCCTCCTTGAAACACTTCTCTCTCATGATTTCCATGACATGAAATGCTCTATTTCTTCCTCCCCTCTCTCTATGGCTATTTCTTCCCAGCAGCCTTTTAAGCTCATCTACTACAACCTCCTTTTAAGTCTCTAGCTTCCCAAAATGCTATCCTTGTTCTTCTCCTCTTCTCACTGGCTGCATGCCTCCTAAGCAGGGTTACCTTCTACTACCATCTCTCTTCTGTGTTCCCAACCTAATTTTTCCACAGCATCATTCTGTCTTCAGACTCTTAAATCTAAATTCCTGGTAGATTATATTTATCTGAAACTGCCAACGGATGTGACTCATCATCTTCCCCTCAAAACTGTGTTTGATCTCCATGTTCTATTTCCCACTCATTGCAAAACCAGAAATTTGGCCTTTATTTATGTTTATGCTATATTTATTCTTCTCCTTTAACCCCATATCAAATCAGTCTATAAAAATTTCATTCTTTCTATCCTCACTGCTACTGCCAGTCCTGATATGCGTTATCTCTTGCCGAAATTATTGCAATAGTCTCATAGCTTGTGCCTGTCCCCTTTACACTGTTGTAAGTGATATATAAATGAGAGCAGATTCAACTGCATAAAATTTTTCAGTAGTTTCCCATTAAAGACAAGATAGAATCAACTGTCTCTTAAGTACATTCCAATTTCTACATAATTCGGTATATTCATATCCAAGCAGGCTGACTTCTACCTACCTTCGGCCCATTTGTGTAGTTTCAATCATACTTCTAATTCTTTGAACCTACAGTGTTCTTTCAACCCTTTAGATTTATCACCACAAAGCTCTGTGAATAATTCTATCACTTCACTCACAAGTTTATTTTATAATTATCTATTTGTATCTTTCTCCTCAAGCAACTCCTTGATATCTAGGAATATATCTTCATTTTTTTATCCCCAGCAACTACCTCAATGACTGTTCGATAAAATGGGTGAGTAACTGAATCAGTGACATTCACCTTGTACTTCTGCTTGTACAAGTAGAATACATCTTGTTCTTAACATTCAACTGAAATTTTACCTCTGTGAAGGAATTTTCTAGTTCCTCAAGCAAAGCTTAAGGATTCTTTCCCTGTGCCTTTTATATACACTTCAACTGTGAAAGATACCACATTTTACTGAAGAGGTTGTTTGCATGATTGACTCTTCTAGGAACAGTATAGCTAGGCAAAAAAAAAAAAGAAAAACTCAGACAATCACAAGAAAAAAAAATTCTCTCTAAATTACATCTTTCTAAAGACTACCAATTTCTACTAGAGAAAAATTAAAAGTTAATCTCAAAAATTCAGAATATACATACATATATTTTTGTATAGAGTCTATTTTATTCAATTAAGTCGTTCAATTCTCTTTATAAATGTGCAATTTAATAGCCCTTTCAAATATTGTTACTGATAGATATCTGTGTTAGGTGGATACAAAGGAAATCAAGGTTCTGATGCTCAAAGGGACAAGAGAGAGAAAAGAGAACCCTAAAGAACTGACTACCCAGCTGTTTCCACTGAACAGCTATAGAGGAAAATTATAATGTTACCTCTTCAGTCCCTATTCCTATTCCCGTCTCCTATGGGAAGAGGCAGGAAAGGCATTACAGAAAATATTGTTCAGACATACTATCATCCACTACTACTGTAATAAACTATGTACATCTGTTCAGTTTTTTATTTAACACAGAGCCTAACATGTTGCCTTTTACCTAGTTATTGACCCCAAGTATTTCTAAAGTGAATAAATTAAATCATTTTATAATGCCAACTGCATATCGGTGGTTATTTGATAAAAAGCACTTCCCTCCTATTTATTACTCTTGCCACAGACACATGACCATACAATTTACCATTGATTGGAATTTAACTCCAGGTGGCTAGCTACAAAGTCCTGAAAGGGACATACTGAAAACCTCTTACTAAACCGGGGAAAGATATACAATATGTATCACAGTGTGTACAACATGTTGTCCTTGTGAATCACACTATGTCTCTCACATGGATGTTTCTCTCTCTCGCCGCCCCTCCACTCTCTCTGAAAAGCAAGAGAAAAAATATCCTCTGGTGCGAATTTTTTAAAAAGGCATTCCAGGTAGAGTCAGTCACTTGAGCAAGGGCACAGAGGCTGGAATTCTGAGTCTCTGGTTAAAGGAAAATCAACATTTCTTTCTGGCCCTGTGCTTATTGACCACAATATTGAAAATGAAATTTTCATTTTCCTTTAACTCGGTTATTTGCACATAGATCCAGATGATTAGCAGTTGCAGATATGGAGAGAAGAGTGAAAATCAGTGAAAGCTACAAGCCAAGTGCAGGACTGGAAGTCTGGGGCTTGGGACTTTGTTTCAGCTGTTACTCTCATGAACCATGTGCCATCGGGACACTTAGCATCTCCAAGCCCCAGTTTCCTAAACTCTAGGACCAGACCAGAGGAGCATCTAAGGTGCCTTCCAGCTCTAAACATCCACAACAGACTGATTACCTGGGTTCTTGCCTCTCTTTGTGTATTATTCATTAGCATCTCCATGGGAACAACAAAAGGGAGTGGGATTAAACCAGCCAATTTTGCTGCTCATCAGCTCTCGGAAAAGATTTGATGAACCTGGAAGCTGAGGGCTATCTGTTGACTTCAATTATCAACACAGTCCCTGTCCAGCATTACAACACAAATAATCAAGATTTTACTTTCCTTTTCTGTTGGAGTTTCTTTTTCAATATCTATGAAATTATTTACGTAATCCCTTTTGACATCTCTTTATATGTCCACAGGGTCCTGGAGGCCACCATAAATATCTGAATATGAATCACTAGTACTACATAACATGCTGGAATTACCTGTGTTTCAAACCTGTGTTCTATTCACACAAATCAAATTTTATTTCTCATCCAAGCTACTGAAATGTCGCTATTAAAGTGGACAATTTATTTATAACATCAGGGTCACAGATAATGACCGTAGTCTTTTCATGTTCAATAATCATATCAATAACCAATATTCATGTTACTTTTATGTGCTGGGCACTGTTGTAAATGCTTTATATGCTAAGGGTTTATATTATTGTTCCTGGAGCTGAAAATGCTCGATTGGGCAAGGGTATTGAGGTCTGGGTGTTACTAAATGTTTTTTCTTGCTAAATGTTAAAATGAAGCATAGTATTTTGTAGATCCAGCTGTAAACAGGATGAGCTGTGCTGGCCAGGAGGGACCTCTTTTCTCCTCCATGTAGCCTGGACTTCCTCACAGCAGACCAGCTGGGTTCTAACAGGGAGCATCCCCAGGAAAGGAGCCAGGCAGAAACTGTAGCCCCTCTTTTAACTTAGCTTTGGAACGCCCCTAGCATCGCTTTTGCCATACTCTGTTAGTCTGGAAACAGTCACAGAGGCCCACCCAGCTTTATGAGGAAGGTGCAGACTCTGCCTGTTGAAGAAGTGGCAATATTCTGGGTGAGCACGTGGAGAGGAAAAGTTGTTGTGGTCATTTGGGGAATATACAATTTGTCACAACCTGTGCCCCTGAATCTGGTTTTCCTCAAAGGAAATTTGTACTTAAGTAAAGAATGATTGGAATTTCCAGCTCCTCTGTGACTGGGTAAAACTGCCCTATCTAATGACATGGGATAGCAGGGCACTGTTCACGCAATCGTGTGTGAAGCTTGATAATGGGGTTTTCCCATGCCCCTTGGTAGATAGGTAGGGCATTCCCAGGCACTGGGCCATGGAGCTAGGGGGAAACCAATTCATGTATCAAACTGAAAAGGTGACGTGGAGACATCACTGGAGAATGGACACTGATTAACAATGAGGAAAGAAATGTGTATTTATTGAAACCCTGCTATAATTGGTACTTTACGTAGGTTACAAAATCTTCCCTTTTCATTGACCAAAAGGCTTTAAGCATTATAAAACTTGAAAATTTCACAATGCACCATCTCTTCATTTAATCCTCCCAGGAATCCCATCAGTATCATTATCTTAAAAGTATCGATAAGACTATTCTAATACCAGCTCCCCTCTAGGGAGTAGGATGGCTTCAACTGCAAACGAGGTGCAACTTCCCCAGAGAAAGTGTTTCCAGCCCAGAATTCTAAGCTCCCTGGTTGGGCTGCCTCAGGTCACCTGCTGCCCACGCGGCAGTGAGGGGCCAGAGGCAGGTAACATGCTGAGTGGTGCAAGAAAGCAGCACAGGTTTAGACATTTCTGCCATTTAAGCTTCTCCAGGCTGTTTAGAGAGAGGCTAAATAAAATAGGCTCTAGATGGTGTATCCTTCACCCCAGGTAATGTTCATTTGTTTCTAACTTTTGTTTTCTTCTCCAAACCAATTCCTTATCTATAACAAGTATCTCTTCTTATCCCATCCTTTGAAATCCTGAAGCGTCAGAAGGATGTTTTTATAAAATGGTTCCATTTACAAGTAATTCTATAGTGAAACCCCTGAGGATCATGATGCAGCGAACTTTTAGTATAATATTCTCTTGGATGTAATAATTCAGCCATTGTAGCTCATATTATGGGATCCTTGGTTTAATGAGAGTTTTGCTGCAAGGCATCCAAAATTCATCCAGTGCACTTAAGAAAATCAGGTAAAACAGGTGTTTCCTCAATTAACAATTTAGAATTTTGTTACGTGAAAAATAAGTGAACCAAAATAGAAGATAATATTCCTAGCAAAACATAAGAGTACTCTACATTTCCTGTTTTCCCAAAGACCTTGAATGTATCATTTCATGTATACATTTTTAAAGCAATTAATTTAATGCATGCTTTACTAAGAAAAATACCCCCCAAAAAATCATTATTTACAGCAACCTCACATTAACCAGCATGTGTTTAATCAAAACAATCTGTCAGGCAATGAAGTGTAGTTTTTTTAACTTCTAAAGAATTAACATAAGTAATACGATTAATTGAAATCTCTAATTTTATGAAAAATCTTGCTTAAATATTTAAAAATAAGTGGTATCCATGTTTACAAATATTTTTAATCATGTTCTTCCTTAAATTAACACACTGGCAGTTTCTTTTAACTTTGGCAGAGTCATAACTTCTCCCACGTCATACAAAATTTGAATCCTTTGGTCATATTCCACTTATAATTCATTGTTGATTGCTCTCAGAAGGCTAGCATCTATTCTAAAACACTACGCAAGATAATCCTCATGATAGAATAAAGTGAAATTTGATTCCATTCCCAACTCCCTAATTAATTTAAACAAGTCATATGAAATCCAGTCCTCACATTTTCCTAAATATTACAACTATAAAAAAAAATATATGAAATTATTTGGAATCCTAAATTGTCTATCTGAAAACATTTCAAAATATCCTCAGAGAAGGCCTAAGCAAGAAAGACAAAAGACAGTGACAAGCACTGGAGGAGAGATATAAGTGTATTATCAGCCTGGCCTGGCTCGCTCTGCTTTCCATGTCCCCTGGCTGCTCACTCCATCACTTCAGGACACCAGATTTAAAAACCAAATCAAAACATTTCCACTTTCATCCTTTATACAAATCTAGTAGTTTAAAGAGAGTTTTGTTTATGGTTAGGGTGACTGTATAATTTATCTCCCAAGTCAGAACACTTTTAAGAATAAAAGGGGACATTATTTATAACTAAGCCTGCTCAACAGACATAAACCGGGACTGTCTTGGGCTCGTTGGGACGTAGGCTCACCCTATTTACAGACCATGGCGATTTGGTCTAACAGAAATTAAGTTCAGAAAGAGCAGTTGTTCACTGAAAATGTCATCATATCCTGCACTGTACTGACTTTTTTCCTTTCACTTAAATTTCTAAACTCTTATTGGCATAAAAATCTCAATCCTTGCACTTGCTTTCTTTAGCTACTTCACTAACCTCCTGTAGCTCCTCCCCAATTTCTTACATCCTTACCAGAGCCCTGGAAAAATGCATGACAAATATCATCAAGTGCACACCAACGCTGGGCAGACAACAATCACAATCAAACCATTTCTAAGAGTTCACTGTAATATCATTTCCTAAAAACTTGGGGAATTAAATGAGTCTGTCTAGAATAGGGTGCACAGGGTCTAAGCGACATTCCCTGAGCTAAATTTTCTCCCCCAGCCTTGCCCGAAGTTACCTACTTCTATCTTAGCCCCTGTGGATCCAGAGTTCCCTCATCAGCAAGGCTTATAGTTGGCTATATACTCACCCCAGAGTTCTCTGATGACTGGGTTGTTGTTGTTAAATTACATGAACCGCTCCAAAGGAATCAGATCTTGGGATAGCTCCAAAGGCAGGTTATTTTCCTTTCATTCCCAATTGAGTCAGAAAAATTTATTCATTTACTAGTCAGAAAATAAACTTGACGCATGTTCCTCAGGAGATCCATGTGCTGTACCTTTTTATGGCAAAATGCCACATGTTCATCAGAAAGGAATACTGTGTCACGTGGCCCACAGCCACAGCTGCTTGGGCCACAATTCACTCAGAGCTTGTAAGGTAGGCAAGGCTGAGTCCAGAAACTACTGCAGAAAACAGGCCCAGAGGGGAGTCGTGCTTGCGTTCCAGGCCATGCCTTTCCCTCTGGCTTCACTGAAGGGGTACCTGCGTGCACGCTGGGAGGCGCTGGGCCCGAGACTCACTTTCTACAAGAGTTGGAGGAACAGTAGGTGTAGACAAATCTTTCGTGAGATTTCCCCTGCCTCTATATTCCAAAACTACAGTCCTATTTCCTCTACTACTCCCACTGCAGGTTATGCCTGCCTTCTCCCAGTGTTTACTAACAGTTTTAACTGGCCCCCTTTTGATTAAAACTGGGTGAGGAAACTGGCAATTTGCTTAGCAGTGACCATTTTCACTGAAGAAATCCAACCATTTCTTGGATGATAAGCTTTTGTTGTTAAAAATAAAAATAAGCAACACACACACACAGACACCTCACTAACTGCAGAGTAGAAACTTTCCCCTCAGAGTAAACGGTTATCAAAATCAAGCATGGACCTAATTTTCTTTTTTAAGTTTTGAAGTAGTTCCAACTATCAGATGTCCCCAACAACATACAATTATGTCTTAAATCATTGATACTCTAGGAATTAGTTAAATGATAACTAAAGGAAAAACCTGGCAATTAACATATTAAGGGAATTAAGATTTCATTCCTCTCACTGGAAAAAAATATCACCATTATTTGAAGCTTACCAAAAAAATATTTTTATGGGCATATTTTAGCCTATCACACTGTAAACAAGCATTTTTATGGGGGCCATTTATATTAAGAAGGCAGTAAAGGAAGAAACTTCAGTTAAAAAACATAAAGTGGCAGAAGCCTTAGGAGGCAATGACAGGACGAGAGGCCCCAGCACCTCTGGATCCTGCCAGCTACACTGCATTCATCCTGCCTCCAAACTCCAGTCGCTTTCACTTTGCTCGATGTGGGAACACCCTGACCAGTCTCGAAAAGAAGGGCTTGATGGCTCATCATGTGAAAAGCTATTAACATATCCACAGTTGGCCCTGAAATATGCTTTCAAGAATTTAGAAGATTTGCCAGCCACCATTTGAATTTTTCTTCAGAAAAGTGCACTTTTATTAGCACCCTCCTCCCTACTGTGGATAAAAATGGTCTCAATATTCTCATGGGAAAAAAGAAAGAAAGAAAGAAAAAGAGCATTCTCAAGAGCCTCTGTAGATAGAAAAATTGAGTTTCTGGCCAAGAATGAAAATGGGAAAGTCTGAAATGTTTAGTGCTTCTGATTAAACCTTCAGTGGTATATTTCTCTTAGACAAAGCATTTGTCATAAGTAGCTTGTCTGCCTGAGTATGATTTATGTGGCTGGACTGAAATTAGCAGAATAATTTATGCTATTTATTGCTCGGGAAAGTTTCTCTTTTTAATAAATAAATAAATAATGCTGTGTTAAGAGAAGGGGGAAATGGTGGCAAATGTCAGTAGTGCGAGCAGGGAAGGAGTTATTTTTTTCCATGTTGAAAGCTAATAAAGTGTATCTAAGAGGAATGGTCTCCGCATAGAGGGGCAGGACTCTAATAGGTGAATATTGTCAGCATTTTCAATGAAACCAATTGGCTAAGAGAAGCTGTCAAATAGGTGTGAAATGAGGTAAAATTACGACCGATACACTTTCTTTTAAGGTACTTTGCTTTGTTCCTTACAGTGCCTTGCAGCAAAAAAAAAATTTAATTTAAATACTGAAAATGGAATGCAGTTATATTGATTTAAATTTGCTAAGAAAGTCTTGGACTCTATTTCCTGTTTCCTGCATAAGAACAGAATGCGTGTGAGCCTGTGTATGTGCTCGCATGTGAGTGCCGTCAGCTTTTCTGCTATTTATGAGTGAGTCACAGTTTATTAGACCCTACCACAATGCATATTAGCATAAAACACATAACTTGAATTGTCAGTTTATAAAATTTTCAGAATGTATGATTATAGTTCTGTTCTTACTGTAAATTTTTATATAGCTCTGATGATTTATCCTACCTGCCGAAGCACTGGGCTCGTATTAGGCCTTGGCTGTTTTTTCGTCGGGTTCTTTTTCTTTCTTTAGGTTACCATTTTATCACATAAATTCTATTCCTGGAGCCTATGCCAAAGACAGAGTTATAGACAAAAGAATGGATGGATGAGTGTGCATAAACGCATGTGGCTCAGTCCAGCTGAAACAGTTTCATAGATAACTTACTGTAAGCTATGACTAAAAATATCTGAAATGTTTACAGGCTGCATAATATATATGTTTGACATATTAAAGGAGACTTCTATCAGCTGCTCAGTAACCATTCCAGAAAAACGCCTTGAAAGAACTCAAGCAAAATCACAGCCCCTCATCTGCAGTGCTGTTTCTAATTTGAAGGCAAATTCATCTCTGACATACAGCAGATTCTGTGCAGGTGGAAGCAAGCCCCTCTCTGCTCCTCTCTCTGCCAGTCAAATTATGTCATCAGTGAAGGATCACTGGTTTTTAATGATACGGTGGCCTCCATACTGAGAAGCAGTCCTAGCAGAGCAGTATGCATAGCCAATAAAATGGCTGTCACCAAATTACAATTGACACTTAACATCACTAAATCTGCAGTGTAATTCCTTGTGACAGTTGTGTAGGTATATTAGAAGAAAATAATTTACTTCAAACCCAGCATGTTAGACACATTTTCCTGAGCGTAATTCATGTCACATTTACAGTAGCCAAAGCAAGCAGTCTCGAGGCAACCTTAATCTGGGAAGAGATCATAGGTATTAACATGTTCATTGAAGTATGATTATTTATGCATGCAATAAACAAAGCTAGAGCAGTTGTTCATTGTAGGTTTTAATTGTTATTGGGGGCTTTAATTGTTATTGGGTTTTAAATGAATATTAGTCTCTTTTGCTGCAGGGAATAAGAAAAACTATAAAAAAAAAACACAAAGCCACATTTTATATGGAAAACAGGCATCAGCTAAAAAGTCTTGATTCTTTTATTTTCAGATTAGATGGACAGACACATGACCCTCACCCTACTCCACGTCTAGATTGTGTTTGGACTCGAAATTCTATGCTGATTGCCACATGACAAAACCATACACGTGCAACTTGCAAAATGCAAGAAAACTGAAACACCAGCAGCAGCTATTTCTCTTCTCCCAGAGAAATAACATCAGAGAACAAAGGTTTGGAAGGCAGACACAGTTTCTCTGGGAACACTATTTTGATACATTCCTGTGGAGCTGATCTGCAGAAAGTCCCTTCCCTGGCCTCATAAGCATACATAAATATGTGACAGAGTTAAAGGTCTCCACTCTTCAGAATGAAGTGGTTTGAATGTCTGGCGAAATGGGACTGCAAAAAATTCATTCCAACTTTGTCTCTAGGCAATTCACCTTTGGCCCAGTGATGATATGAGTCTTTCTGCTGATGGGGGAGATATAATAAGTCAGGTCAGGCAGTCTGTAGAGGCAGGGGCCTATTTGTTAGCAGAATGAGGCAGGTGTACTTGTTCTAGGGGAGATTAGCTCATCCCAGCATGATAATTACCGCACAGGAAACCCTCAAGGTGACACATCAAATGCGGGAGCCGCACATCCAGTCCTGGAAATGGGCATGCCTGTATCGTTAAGCAGTCTTAATTTGGAAACTCCAAATTTAAAAACACAAATCAGTGAGTGATAATTTCCCTGTCCTTTCATTAAGACATTAAAACATCTCCAGCAAGTGCATGCTCACGACAGAGCGTTCGCTAGATTACAGCTCAGCTGCCAGGCGGAGGACCTGTCCCCGGCCGGGCTCGCTGATTATTTTTATCCGAGAGGGAAACTGCCGACCAGTGAGCGCGCCCACGTGCTCTCGCTGAGGTCCTTCTGGCTGCTGGTGCCACTTGCTGCATCCCACCTTTTGGAAGATAATTTCAAGCGAGTTGTGTATTTTCCAAAACAGAATCACAGCGTTTCAGCTATGTCACCAAAGAGCAAAAAGAGAAAATGGCACTTGGGGTTATCTGGGTTTTTATACGAAGTTTGAGAACGCAGGTCGCTCTTGCCACCCCGCACTAACAGCGGCTCGGGTGCGAGTGCCCTGGCCGTGCTGAGCAGGCCGCAGGCAGCAGGAGAGCCTCGCTGGTTTGCTAGGTCAGTGAAGGTGACCTGAGAAGCTCTTCAGCGTCGCTGGTCCCTTGAGCAGCCTCCTGAGAGCAGCAGGCTGGGGAGGTGGCAGCCCCACTGCATCACCACAGCTTCCATATTTATCTTGTGGGCACCAGGCAGCGGGCCTGTGCACCCAGATAAGTGGCAAAACTAGGATCGGGAGGTGGGAACAACATGATTCGGGGCCCCGGAGCTTCACCACTTCAGTCAGAGGTAAGGCAAGCAGGGATGATGTTTCTTGGGCTTTCTTAAAGACATGAACTTACCAGAGCTTTACTGGAAATCAAAGTTTTGGGCAGGCATTCCTGAGGATGCATAACGAGAAAGTATTTCACACATAAAATGAGAATTGTAAATACAAATATCGATGTAACAATCTTGATAAGATCGGGTGTAAAAGATATTTAATTTTATCGTAGTACATGATTTGAGCTTTGTCTTTAGTGTTGTTCCATGGGAGAAAAAATATCCATTTTTATACTCCAAAGCGGCGTTACATTTACCATTCAGTGAGGCCAGAAGAGAGCTTGTTGTGCTCGCCTATTGTTTAAGGCCCGTTCCATGGTGAAGATAAACAGTGTGATAATCCCCAGAGTGATGTTTCTCCTAGAGTGAATCTGGGCCCCTGCATGTTGGATCCTTGTTAAAAAAAACAAACCAACTACCACCCTGATCCCTCCCCTAAGACCAGAGCTATCTTAGGATACCCTGCCAGGGCAGTTACGATTTCCCCGAGCCCTGATCCAGTAGCACCCACCCCCTTGTTGTCAGAACCACCGGACCAGCCCCACCACCAGGCCTCGCAATATCCAGAGGGAGAAAAGTCGTCAGATAAATACAGTAGTTCCTTCTGCAGGAGAAGCCGTCTGCAGAAACTGTACAAAAAACCACTCATGGATGACGGCAGGACGCAGCATGAAATCCTGGACACATTTATCAAGTAACTTAATCTCTATTTTGAAAACATTACAATTGTGTTATTATTATGTGATCTTGACATAGAAAAATACCTTCACACAGAAGGAGTAAGTTAACTGAGGGCAGGTGGTGCCTAAGCTCTGAGTGTTCTGATGCTTCCAAACCAGGCTGTGTGACTCCCATTGCCAAAACAAGGCCGATTGGTCACAGAGCATACGGCCTGTTGCCTCTTTATTAGGAACAGCTGATTGCAAGAAATCATTTTCCAAAATATCAAAGAGTAATTTTGTTTAAAAATACATTAAAGATTTCTTTTGGAAATAGTCCCTGTTTTAAATAAAGTTTTTGTCCTTTGTAGGAAAGAGTTGACTGTAAACATACACACGCACACAACAATCACACACTACAATCAAACACATAAACACACCCTCAGCCATTTATTCTTTACCCAACCTATCCCCCCCACCACACACACACTTAGAAACTATGATTCTATCCCCAGTTCTTGTTAAGACTCTACTATCACACTAACACTCAGTCTCAATTTTTAAAATGAGCACGTCTTTCTGAAATTACATGTTGAATATCAAATAAAGACCATTTTAATGTTTTCAAGGCCAGACGAATATCATGGATAAGCCTAAAAAGGATGGACGTCAAATCGTGAACTGTGTATGGCTTTGAAAACCCACTAATTTCAGTGATTAAGACAGAAGTGCGCTCCGGAATCACATTTGCACCATGATAAGGAGCAGCACTTATTTGGGGGGGTTCTTCCCCACTGACATAAGACATCAGAAAGAGAAAAGAGAAAATGCTTATTATAAAAACAATTCTTCATTAGCTTCAATATGCATAAGAATAATTTTTCAAATGGAGAGAATAGAAGGAAGCTCTAGTTCCACATGAAAATGCTATTCTAAAATTTATGAGGGCTCAATTATATAATAAATTAAATCTTAATTTATACCGCTGATAGAAACATAAGACATCAATTGATTTTAACACATTATGTTTCTGTTCCAAAAGGGAAATTATTTTCTCTACATGCCTGGATATTTTAATTTTATAAAATAATCATAAAAATAACAAATTATCCTCTTGTAGGCCAAAACCTCAAAATGGGCAACATTTCATTATGATCCACATTTTCCTGTTCATCCCATATTACATAGTGTGTAATTTTTATTCAAACAAGTTACAGAATGAAGAGATCTATATTTGTAACATTGTTACATTTAATTTTATAATATACAATATATTTAAAAACGATTTTGCTTATTTTTTAAAGAAAGCAAAAACCACACATTTAAATAAAAAACCCCACTAAACTCCAAATCGTATGTCATCAGGAAAATGTTAATTAAAACAATGAGGTACCACCTACTGTGGCGAAAATCTGGAACACTGACAACACCAAATACTGGTGAGGGTGTAGAGCAACAGGAACTCTCACGCACTGCCAGTGGGAATGCAAAATGGCACAGCCACTTTGGAAGATAGTTGGGTCATTTCTTGCACAACTAAAAATACTCTTACCATATAATCAAGCAATCGCGTTCACACAAAAACCTGCATGCCGATGTTCTTAGCAGCTTTAATTTCCTAAACTTAGAAGCAACCAAGATGTCCTTCAGTGGGTAATTGGAGAAATAAACTGTGGTACATCCTGATAATGGAATATTATTCAGTACTAAAAAGAAATAAGCTATCAAACCATGAAAAGATATGGAGGAAACTTAAATACACGTTACTAAGTGAAAGAAGCCAATCTTAAAAGTCTCCATACAGTATGATTCCAACAATATGGCATGTGGAAAAGGCACAGTAAAAAGATCCGTGCTTGCCAGGGGTTGGAGATGGGTTAGGATAAAGAGACAAAGCAAAGGGGATTTTTAGGGTGGGGAAAACATTCTCTATGATGGTATAATGACAGATAGCAATGGTCTAAACCCATAGAATGTACAACACCAAGAAGGAACCCTAATGTAAACTATGGATTTCAGGTGATTATGGCTTGTTAATGTAAGACCATAAGTTGTAACAAATCTACCACCTAATGGGGATGTTGATAATGGGGGAGGCTGTGCATGTGTGGGGTAGGGGAAATGTGGGAAATCTCTGTACCTTCCTCTCGATTTTGCTGTGAACCTAAAACTGTTCTAAATTTTAAAAAACTGTCTTTCAAAAAGCATTCAACATTTATTCTTGAGATAAGTATATAGATACATGTTCTTGAATAGTTAAAAATACTCAATAGAAGATTAAATTTGTCCAAGTCAGTCAAGTTGGAAAGTTCTAGACTTTGCCAGAAATTAACTTTACATGATTATAAATAAGCATTTTTGAAGAAGTTTACATCATCCTTATATAAGCTTTTAAGATTAAAGTTACAGCTGTCTACGCTATATAACAAATCATCTCTAAAACTTATCATTTTATTATGTTTCATTATTTCGTGGGTCAGAAATTAGAGCAAGACTCCAGTGGGGCAATTCTGCTTCACATTGATGACAACTGGTGATTTGGCGATACTCAGGCAGAGGTTGCCCTGGTGTGTATTCCTTACTCACATACACACCTGGAGCCTGGGATGGGGTCACTGAAACAGCTGGGGATGGGCCGACATCGGCCTGTCTCCCTGCTGCCTCTCCACGTGGTTAGCTTTTGCTTCCTCACAGCAGGGCAATCTCAGGGTAGTCGTATTTCTTACATGGTTGATCAAGTCTCCAAGGGTGAGTTTTCTAAGAAACAGGCAGTAGACTCTTTTAGCCTCAGCCTATACCCAGAAACTGGCAGAACATCACTTCCATTATGTCCTATTGGTCAAAGCAGCCACAGAGCTCACCCAGATTCAGGACTAAGAAATAGAGCCACGTCTTAATAGGAGAAATTTCTGTGGCAGTCTTCAATCTGCTACAACAAAATGTTTTATTTTAGAATTGTATTGTTAAAAATTTTTTCCTGCAAAGAACATACACTGTACCCAATTTCCTTATTGGGAACCCCCAATTTTCAGGACCAATTTCAATGTTCCCAGTTAGAAAATAGCCAACAAAAACTAAGTCATAGGAAAACCTAACTATAGAACAAACTATGTGTCACATGCAGTATATAGCCCCGTATGCCAAATCTAAAAGTAAGTCCAACAGAAAAAAGTAAGACCCCTTCTACTTAGAGTAATTAGCACCAGTTACCCTAATGAAACTGAATTATTCTTGCAAATGGCCATAACCAACCCTTTATAATTGTGCAGCATCCATTGCCAAGATCAGGCAATGTTCAGAATATGAGCAGGTCTCTGCCCTGGCTGCATAGCTCAGTGGGTTAGAGTGTCGTCCTGATATGCCAAGGTTGTGGATTTGATCCCCAATCAGGGCACATACAAGAAGCAACCAATGCATTTTTTTTTCTCTCTCTCTAAAATAAATTAATTAAAAATAAGAATATGGGCATGTTTCTCCACAGGTTTCAGATGACATCACTAACCATGACATCTCCATCTATAGTCACATGTCCCCAAAATGTTAGTAAGCCAGCAAACTTTTCTACCTCAGTCTCTAAGACAGAAATTCTAATTCTCCTTAATTTACAGCAACAACTATTTTGCAAAGTCTGTTCTGTTACCTACAATTTGCTTGTCAATTTGCTTTGGCTGGATGCCATGGTTTCCAATGCTGTTTAATGCTACTGTTCAGAATATCTTGACATTTCTCCTACTCACTTTGCTTTTAGTACAAGCCAAATACCACCTTCATAGAATTGCTGTGGGTATTAAATGAAATAATAGACCTGAAGGCACCCTATTTCTTTAAAAGTGCAGCATTGACTGTCTTAGATATAGGAGTCACAAAGATGGTTGTCAAAGAACTCACAGTCTAGTGGTAGAAATGCACACTATACAAATAGGCATCAACCTCAGCAGAATTTAACCAGGAGCAAATATTCATTCCCAGAAAAGAAGGAGCATTTGGAAGACATTATGCCTAAGACCGACCTTCTTGGTCAGGAGAGAGGCTAGAAGTTACAAACAGCAAGAGCAAAGTGGTGACCTGAGCACAGGATGTATTAGGAGGGAGAAGGAACGAATGAAGCCTAGAGTAGGAAAAGGGATTAAGACCTTATCCTGATGCACTTCTGATTCCCACCTGAGGAATATAAACATTATTTGAATAGGCAATGGAGAGCCAATAAAGAGTTTTGCAGTGGGGTGAAGAAAGACCAAAATTAATCTATTCCCAGGGGATTCTGATGAGCAGATTCAGCTAAGCATTTTTATTGAAGAAGGAAGAAGGGTAAGAATCCCAAATCCTGAGCCCTGAATTCCATAATTGCCACCAAATGATGCTGAACTAGATTCAAGAGTGGAAAACATAGATCAATCCACCTTCTTGGGTTTTGGTCCCAAATTCCAACCTGGCCTCCCATCCTGGTAAACTAGGCTTGGTCATATGTAAACTGAGAGGATTCCTTTTGCTCCTTAACAAAAGACTTATTGTCAGAAACAGTGGTGGCCTTCCAAACCACTGTCCCCTGGGCCCAGGATCAGGCCTCCAACCTCTGGATGTGAGCACTCTGACTCAAAGAGGAGGCATAAAAATGAGAGAGTGCTTTTTCCAAGAACCTAGTGAAAAACCTGCTCCAACTAAGAATTCACTCTATGTGCCCTGTGTCCAACAGGTCTTCCTCAGGGAAAAGGCATTTCGTGGATGGATATGGTCATATGTATCACACCAGCAGGGGGAAAGAGAAGAGAGTAATAGTAATACACGCACACAAAATGGGTCAACAGGGGGTCTACTCCCTAGAGTAAGATTCCCTGTCCTTTTCTGTGTCCTGAATCCCTTTCCTAGGATTTTTTAATCTCTTGAACACCCTTAAAGATACTTCAAATAATTTTTATGCCATTTAATAAAAAGTGATGGAATTACTTTTATTTTAGATTAGTAAGTTATTAAATAGTCTGTTATATAGTTTAATAGGTTATTTAAAGATACCTTATATTAAAATTTTTACATTTTTTACATTAACAAGAAATTCATGTTATTTAATTAATTCCAATGTATGTAATGAAAAGCACAATATGCTTCACTAACAATTTAAAAGTAGCATGTTTTTGTTTAAGTATATTAAAAAGTAGATATAAATTCAACTACAATGGCATAGTCAGTTGTAAGTGAAAAGTCAACTAGAAAGCTATTATTTTCTCTTTTTAACATTAGTTTTTGAAATATTAGACTCATTTTGGTTCCTGTATGAGAATTGGACCAGATGGATGCAGCATATATACAACTGTGAAGCGTGTCTTGAGGAAATTTTGGAAAATTATTACCAGCTTTGTGCTCCTCCTCAAACTTGTTGCCTTTCAGTATCACTGTTGTGTATTTATCATCCTTAAACAACAATCCATCAATTTATGCCAACAGTCCAGGTATAAATTAAACAATCTATGACTAAGAAAACAAATTAAAACTGGATAGTGTCTGACCTCTACAGCAGTTAGCAGTGCTGAGCTGAGATAAATCCCCTGAGTAACTGAGGCATAACAGTCATCTTATCTCTACATCCTTGCTCAATTAAATTAAGTTAGAGATGCCATCACTATCTGGAACATTGGGTTTCAACTGTGTCCCTTGGACCAATAGTATCAGCATCCCCTGTGAACTTGTTAGAAATGCATATTCTTAGGCATAACCTCAGACTCACCGAATCAGGGACCTTGGGGTGAAATCCCCAGTTTGTTTTCCAACAAGTCATCCGACTATTTGGACGCACACTAAGGTTTAACACTGACTTAGAATGAGTGGAAATGGCACACAGCACCCTTTGGGAAAATCTGTCTTGGAGGAATGAGAAGTACAAACCTCTCGGGCAGGCAGGCGCCCTCAAAAGCCCTGGCAAAAGTAACTATTGATTCAGGTTGCATTATTAATATGGCAGAAGCATTCTAGGGTGGCACCGCTTTCTTCAGAAAGAGAACAATTGAGAAAAAAGTTCGGTTCCGTCTCACATTTGTGGCATATTGTTAGAGAGAACATCAGCTTTGGAGTCTGCCCGGCCTGAGTTGAAATGCTGGCCCCACTATTTACCTGCTGCTTGACTGGCCATAGGCGGGAAACTGAACAACTCTTCATCTGTAAAATGAGTTGTAAAGTAAATCTGTCCTTGTGGGATTGTGGTGGGATTTTATGACCTAACATATGTAAGGTAAGCCCAGCACAGGAGAACTTCTTTATTTAAATGGTACAGTGGTGGGATAATTAACCAAGAAATTATTTGGGTTTTATTCTCCTTTATTTTTCCCAACCACCCCTCCTGCATTTCCAGCCAGGTGCCAGGTTTTGTGTTCGCCTGGCTCTGGGATGGTCTGCAACAGAGCAGAATGCACCAGCTGTAAAAGACAGTTGCTCTCATCAAAGACATTGTGCCAGGTGTCCTGGGAGCAGAGGAGAGAAGAGCGGCTTTGAGGGAAAGGGCAAGGGCAGATTTCCCACGTCCTGAAAGGAAGGCAGAGGCTGTGGGGCTCCGGTGAGGAATGTGATCCATGCACTGTCCATGGTAGTGTGAGCAGAAGGCGGCAAGACCCAGGTTGATCGGTGAGGGAGGGCTCTGTACTACTTGTAGGACTGGACTCCAGACACTGGGCTTTGCAAAGATTCCTGCCACAGAAGGAAAGCAGCAAACCCTCCTACCAGAAAGAAACATCAGACTAAGAAAAGTGGTTTCTAAAGGTAAATGTCTCAGTGGGCCTGTGACGGGCAGAGAGCATTCAGTACTTATGTGGAAGTCCCGCAGGGCCTTTGCACCAAGCAGAAGGGGGAGAGAGTCCTAAACTGAACTTCCTGCCAGGCCCACAAGATGGCTTGGGAATGGACTGTAGCTGGTGCAAAGCAATTTTTAAAGGGGATATTTCTTGTACATTTGAGTTTGTAGACTGATAATCATATCTTGTGGTATGTATGTTATTAACAGCCACTTTGCCTTCAAATTTACACAGATACATTCTATTTAGTTAATAAAAACAAAGGCCTTTTCATGTACAGGAGAATGGGAGGGTGCCAGCATTCCCCTTTTATCCTTAGGAAGGAGGGTGGCAGTGTGGGCCTCTGCCAAAAATCTACCAAATTCAAAGATAGACGGATATAGCAAAAATCTATCCATATAAAATCTATCAAATTCTTATCTGGACAGATTTAGCAAATGTAAAGTAGTGACTCTCCGATCTTCATTTGAATCTACATTTGTAAAACAAGATTCTGGGGCTGAAAAATCCCTTCTTACAATTAAGTTATTTTTATTTCCTTATAAGTTTTTTTGTATACAAAATGGCTCATTGAACTAGGTTCTCTCCTGATATATAAATGTGACTACAAAGGCCAATAAGAAATTAGCAAACCCCTTCTCCATGAGAATCCCTGGCCAACCAGGCTGAGGTTAGAAACGTATTCAACTCTTAACATCAGAAGCCGTCATAACTTCTCTGAGCACCTGTGTGGTAAATTGCAACATCCATATTATACAAAATAGAAACATCCCAGCAGAAAAAAGGGGGATAAAATGTGACCTTTACGTTCAATCAGATGACCTTCTAAACATGATAAAACTCTAGAAAAATAGGCTATTTGAACACATTGGCCATTTGAAGTTCTTTCCTCAAGAATTGCTGAAGTGCTTCAAACCTAAAATTACAATTCAAGAAAGTACAGCTTAGTACTGGCAAAACATAATTAAGTAAACTGGCCAATTCAATATAATTTGCTAGTATCTGACTCACAATTTGAGATATGTTATCTGAGGCAATTATGTTGTGACATTGCATTTACCCACATGTTTAAATTCTTGGTGGTGACTAAAAAATGACTCAGTTAGGTGAATTCTCCTTTCTTAATCTCTCAGACAAAGCAAAATGCCTTCTGTATATAAAGGAAATACTCTCTACCCTCCTATAAGAGAGAATTTCATTCTCCCATCCTATACCCTGTGGAGTTTTTCCCTCTGAGAGCTTGACAGCCCACTTTCAAGTCAACAGGTCAAGGCATAGAGCAGAGTTTGATTAATATTCATTGCATCCTAGAGTCTTGCTAACTGTCATTCAGGGGCCAATGAAAGGTGTCCAAAAGACGACAGAAGTATGAAAATATGAAAGGTTCAAAAGAGGCACCGTAACTTGTTGGTTAATAATATGAGACTCTGGGGCCAACTGCTTGCCTTGGTTCAAATCCTGCCAACCTTCCTTAGCTGTGTAATCCTGGACATATTGCTCTCAGCCTCTTCAAGTGTTGGTTTTCTTATCAGTAAAATAACCATAACCCATGGTGGGTAAATAAAGTGCTAGAACAATGCCCACCCATAAAATGTATTATATAAATGACTAATAATTAAATAAAAATATCCAAGTGAAAGAATAGCTAATATTTATTAGAAACTTCCCTGGGTGGAGGTGATTTAGGCTTTCTTCAAATCTCTATTTTCTTTCTATACAAATAATATCTATAGTTCATAAGAAAATGGGACAAACTCTCTAGTAAATGGTATCCCCTATTTATGTCAGGGTCCAAGAGTTCATATAAAGTTATAATGTTTGTCCAAGGAATTTAGTATGGGTAAAGTTTCCCCATACAAACTTAACTTACAGGTAGTTGTTTTTTGTTTCTACTCTTGGTATTTTCAAAGTCCAAGTTGGACTAGCTTTAATAGCCTTGTTCGTAAACTCTAGGTAAAGTTTCCAAAATGAAAGTCTTATTCCAAATTTATTTATTGGCCACATATTTCTACAAAATAATGTCCAGGGCTTTGAGGGGTGGGGATGTAAAACACAGTACTTGCTCTCCAGAAGCCTGAAAATTGCTGAGATGGTCACCCAATCTAAAGATAAGATGTGATTCAGGAATTCAAAGGAAAGGGGTTCAAAGTGGATAAAAACAAAAAACAAAAATCTCACAAAGAAACAGCTGAAAAGTGTAGAATTTGGGGAGGTGAATAGAAAGAGAAAGTTGAAAAGAAGTACAACCAAGGAGAATGTGAAGGCAGGTCAAACTAAGCCCCAGGGAGCTGTGGGAGTGCTGGCCAAGATGATTCCTGAATCTGGGGGGCAGGGCTTGCACTCAGACAGCAGAGTTTAGGCACTATGTTGGGAGATCAGGAGCCTTGGCAGGCTTTTGAGTAGGGGAGTGGGTGCGTTCAATTATTTGTTTAGTGGCAGAATTAGACAAAAAGAAGAGGTGGCCCAGAAAGGTGCTAGAAGGCTACTGCATTTATTCAAGCAGGTGTGACAAATGTCTGCAGTGGTCTGATGACTATGGAATAAAAAGGAAATAATATCATGGCACTTAGTCTAAAGGGAAAAAAATTAAGAACTTGATAATTATGAAGCATGAAGGAAAGCAATAAGTCAGAAATGCTTTAGGGCTTTGAAGCTGGAAAACTTTGACAATGGTGATACTGTTGATAATAATAGGAGAGCTGAGCCAGGGAGGAGGAGAGGCGCCGGGTCTGGGAAAGACAAGGGGACAGCCGTTCATTTGGAAAGAAATAAACACCACAAGCAGGAAACACTGAGAAACCAAACTGAGTTTAATTCTAAGTCAGTTGAGCTCCATGTGACACTGGCACATACAAATAAATGTGCTGTACAAAGTTGTACAAAAGGACTAAAACTCTGGTGAGCAGTCAAGATGAAATATAAATGCAAAAGTCACCAACATAAAGTGTAGAAAGTGAGTTTCAACTAAGTAAAATAAATGACCTACCATGAGTCACCTTGTCTATGAGTCACCAAGAGAAGTTCCCATTTGTTCACCTTATGTTCTTCTATTTCTTAGTTAACACAACAAAATGTTTTATTTGAAAAAAAACAAAAAACAAACCTCTGACTTCTCAAGGGCAGGCAGGAGGTGAGGGGCTTCCCATGATCTGTGCAGTTGCTTTCTATTCTTTGAAAGGAGTAGCCACTCTCTCTGTTGAAACCCCTGGAAAAGTAGCACATGAAAGAATTAAAATGCGCTAAGAAATGTGAAATGCTAAAAATGGCACATTAGCATTGGCTGAATAAGAATTTCAATGTTCCTGCCAGCTCAGATAAAGGCAATTTTGTCTTTAATTACCAAAATAAATGTAATTTAAAATTTTTTTTGCATACCTAAAGTCAGAAAATGAAGTGCTCTCTTAAGGGTAATAAAATGTCTTGATCTAAATTGGACAAATTATAGAATCACAGAACCTTAAGCGTTGGAGGGGAGTATCAAAGAGATCTCATCCGATTCCCTTGAACGACCTACCAGGAGGTGTTCTCGAAGCCACTGAGGATGCAGCGGGCTCCATGACTACTTAAACATACGTCTTGCCAGCAGTCCTCCAGCAGCATCCAAGAACCTTTTTCAGCCTGCAGAATGACCAGCTTCAGTACCGTGAGGCTGTCACAGACTGCAGCAGTGTCCAATTTTGACATTAACCTAACTTAGGACAAAAAACAGAATCTTGGAAAGTTCTATTTCATTGGGAGAGTTTGCTTTAGAAAATGCAAATCTGTTCTCCCAGGTTCGCAGGAGGATCACGAGAGGTAGTCAGAGCAACTGAACTACAGGGAATCACGTCCCTCTTTCCCCCACATCTGGTATGGATTTATAATGATGAAAAAAAAGGAGTCATTTAAATTAGGCATGTGGATTTGTGCCTTGACCTTGTTAAGTGAAAAGTAGGTGTTACCCCCATGAATTTCTGTGAAATTGGTAGTAAATGTGTAAAAGTCAAGGCCCCCCTACAGAATATTAAGAAGCCATGTGTTTGAAAGCGTGGAAACACCAAATGCTAGTATATTTGTGCATAGACTATATAGATACAACTTATATGATTTATTGCAGATTTGAATGTGGTCCTTTTTTTGTTTTGATATAGCAAAAACCATAAGAGAAAGATGGAAAATAAGTGAGGTGCAATCAAAGGAAAGCTTCATTGTCAAGCAGTCAAAGGCCAGATTCACTAGCTGCAGATTTCCAAGACTAGGCCTTATAAAATATGAATGTAGCATAAAGGAGATGAGACGTTAAGAATAAATGCTTTTCCTAAGAGTTTGCCATGAAGTTTGAGAAATTCTGTGATTATTTTTTTATCCGGGAAAAGATTATTTTATTCACTCAAGCTTTAAATATTCAAATTAAACTGCTAGACTTTTTAAATAGACCTTCTTGTCATCTTCTTTAGCTCAGTAATTTAATATTTTGTCCCATTTCTACTTGTGGCCAACCCAGCCCTCCATTTCCTACTGGGATCAGGACTTTGTATGATACAGAGAGTTCTCGGAACAGTTTGGTCTTTGACCTCTGCTTCCAGAAAGTTTTATGCAGAAAGCGTCATGCTTCTTGCCTTCACCTTCAGCAGCCTCCTGTTCTCTCCTTGAAGAGCACAGGTTCACAGCCAGGGCCTGGCTCTTATTACAGGCTTAAAGATGAAGTCTATGCAGTGAAAAGAACTCTGTTTTTATTTCTTCAGAATTATTGGCTTTCAAAGCCTTTGAATTCCCTGCAGATAATTACTGTTTTGGCCTATGATTTCTCTGATATTTGATGCCTCTGGGTGGAATAAATTACCTACTGAACAAGGAGGGTTAATTGGTGGTTGTGAGCCAATGTATGTGCCCCTTGTATTATTTTTTAAGTGCCCTGCAAACTCTGACCATCTGAAACATCTTATTGTTTCAGCTGGTGGTTGGATTCTTGACTACTGGAAACTAAAAGAAATAGGGGAGCATTGTGGTAGTTTCATGTGTTGTCAGTGTTGAGGGTCCCCCTGGTTCTGTAACATGTGTAACCCCTCACAGTGACCACATTTTGTTCTAATATTCTGAATAAGAATTGTGTAAACCTAAGATACCTATGCCCAGATCCAATCTCATAAAACTTACCAGAATTCAAACTTAGAGCTAAAGTTTCCATAAGGTTAATTCTATCAGCATTCAGCCTCCCTTAGCCACTTCACGAATTCCTCTGAGTAACTATGCCCTTTTGCATTAGTATTTGTCTTATTAACTCCATGAAGCTAAAAATCCCTCAACGAAGTAAAACATTAGCGCCAACTTTTACAGTAAATTGTGTTGTGTGAATGAAAGCTTTTTAAGAGTATAACTCTGGGCAAAATTACGCAAAAATAGTTTGGTAAATGCCATGAAACATAACATCTGCATCTCGAAAATGCATCCTGTCTGCTGCAGGAAAATCACAATAGTGAAGCAATTTTCTAATATTTACATATTTATAGTGAGTGCCTATCATGCAAAGGCTAAGCTCACCTGCAATCCTTTCATGTTATGTGAAATGAAACATGCCTCATGCCTGGGTGTTCTAATAACCATGATATTATTTTAACAATTACACTATTTAATACCCTGGATTAGTCCCTCTGATAGTGCTATTAACTGTCACTATACTCGATAATAGGTGGCTTCATCTTTGTTATGACATGATCTTTCCTACTGTTTGTTGACCTTTCAATACAAGGGGGAGGGGACGCTCCCAGCGCCCCCCCCAAAACCTTTAAGCAGCTACTGTAAAGCTGCAGTTTAATTCTCAGCTGGAATGTTTAGAAACCCACGGTGCTAAATACCTCAGTGGACTGCTTAAACACCAACAACAGCCTTATGGGGCCTTAGCCGACCTTAAACACATCTTTTTTTGTTGAGAATATTGCATTCTGCACCAATTCTGTGGGCTAACCCGGGCTCACATTAAATATCCCGGCCTCATTGAAGCTCACTGAATTGAGCTGAGTCGCTCTTTGTTTTACTCTCCGGCGGCTTCGCCCCCAGCTGGGCCTGGGCAGCCTTTCTTGCAGTGGAGCGTGCTTTAAAGGAACCCGAAGAAGGGAAGGAGGGGGCGGGGGAGAAACCGAAAGGTGCAGCTAAGGCCCGTAATTAGTCTCGATCCTCCAAGTCTAAAATATTTTAACGCCAGGTTTCTGATTGCACTCCGGCAAAGTGGATTTGGGAATGCAGGAAAGTAATTAGGTCTGTGCACTGAAGTGTGGAGAGCATTTAAAAGTGAATGGGTGGTTACTACATTCTTGGCAGGCTGTTTTTTATCTTTTCATGCTCTGCTGTTGTTAGAGGTGATGGGTTTATTGCAGTTTTTGCACTCTGGAGGTGGCTGTGTTTTTCTTAACCTAGCCTTTTGCTCTCCGTCTCAAAAATGAATCCTCATGGTGTGAGGAAGAATGAGGGAGATTTAAAAAAAATAAGAACAAGGCACATGGGCCGAACATTATGCAGTGAAGCAGCATAAGCTGGGAATGAACCTCAGCGCCGCAACAGGTCACTGATAAAGATTCTGGGCTTAATTAAAGACTCACTGAGCACAGGACCGACTGGAGGCAATGGTCACCCCAAGGAGAAGGAAAACAAAACGCGATATTCTCTAACCGTGCTCACAGGGCCATCCAGCTATCTGGGGAGAGGCTGGCATAGTTATGTCACTCTGAGTCCTGCTATAGAGCATACAGACCGTAAGTGTCTGAGTAGTCAAAAGTGCATGTTTTTGATTACTTCAATCTACAGAACTGCTGCAGTTTGCTCAGATCACAAGTCCTCTCAGCCTAGGCCTTTATGCTGGCAGTCAAGTTATCATCAGTGCTGGCTTAAAAGTTGTAGAAAATGTATGTGGTTTTCTTTTTAAATAGCTTGGGGGGGGGGGTATAGGTAAGAATTGATAGAATTAAAATGGACTCTTTTTAATTTCCATAAAATTTTTTTGCTCTTTTTTTTTTTTAGCTTAAAGTAATGTTACAAAAAAAAGTAGCCTGTTTCTTTAACAATATAGACCCACACATGAAAAACTTGTATGAGGCAACCCGGTCATGCCGAAAGCATTTAGTGAGATCTGCTGAGTTTGAAAAAGCAGTACCAGGTCTAGCTGAGGGAGAACCAAATGCAAGGAACAACAGGTAGGGATTATGGCGTTGTTATTGTTGTGTGGGGGTTTAGAATTTTTCTTTGTTTTGTGTTTGTTTTTATTTTAGAAATACGCCTGGAAAGGCCTGCATCCAAGACCAGTATATTTATGTCCTCGGGCAACTACTTCAGCACACTTACAGCAGAGACAAATGAGTTCCTTACTTTTTAACGCTTTTTAAGTGTTGTATTCAGTATCTTAATTAAGTGCTATTCTGCCATTATCTGGTCTGCTGTATGAGAAGTGTATCTTCTTAGCCACAGACAGCTCTTAGCTTCCTGGGTTTATCTCCATTTCTAGCCAACAAGAATGAGAACTTTACTGTTCGACATATTATCACTTCAGCCCTGGCTAGACTCAGAGTAGTTCTCTCACCTCAAGTTTTCCCACGAAAAGATTAATACAGCAGTGATATCGCTTAGCAACCTTCTGTTCTTAGGGCTTCCAGAAGATACAAATAAAATATATGATCTGATACCATTATAAATAAGATTAACATCTTCATCACAGCCTTTTTATAACAGAGAAAACTTGGGAACAGCATAAATATCTAGCAATAAGGGATTAGTTAAATAAACGATGACACATCCATACAATGAAATGTTGTGCAGCCACCAGGAATGATGCTCGGGAAGACTATTTAAAGACCAGAGAAGATTTTCAAAATATATTACGTTTAAGTTTAAAAAGCAGATTATAAGGCAACATGCATAGTATAATCCTCTGTGTGTATATAAAATAGGTAGTAAATTATATAATATATTTAAATACATAATAGTTGCTAAAAAAAAAAAAGTAAGCTCATTTTTAAGAGAAAAAAAAATACACCAAAATGTTAATTAAGGTTAGCCCTGAGTAGTGCAATTCAGGATGGTTTTATTTTTTTCCCTGTGCTTATTTGTATTTTCTAAAGTTTATTTAATGAACTTATAAGAGGACAAGATAATTTTGTAACAAATAGAAATAGCTTTACAAACTATGATATTTAATTCTCCCTGTGCACTTTCTAAAATGCTCTTTATGATCTGTCTGTCCCTCGGAGTATAAAAGACAAAAGCTAAAAAATCAAAAGTCTCTCTCCTCACCCACATCTCATATTTATTGCTGTATCTGAACGTGTTTCACACAGTATTTCCGGAGGACCCCTCTCCAGTTGACTAACAGGAGGAAAAAGATTCCAGCGTGCCACAATTAAACTGTGTTTCACATTTAGAAAAAAACAAGTGAGAAATTCCCCCCCTCCCAATCTTTCTGCCTTGGGGCAGGGACTAATCACCCCTAGACTCCACTCTGACTCGCTGTACCCAAGAGACAGCAGGTCAGGCCTGGGAGCGCTGGCCAGGGTCGTCCTCTGCCCTGACCCTCCGGAGCCTGGAAAACCAGGTCCACATTAGGACTCAGCTACTTGCGTTGGGGAAATGTTCCTTCTCGGATGCCTGGTGCATTCCTCATTATGCAAATGGGAAATAAGCACTGGCTTATCCAGGTCAGATGCATAATGTGTATAAATAACCGCTGGGAGAAATATGTGGCCCAGTGAGCGCTTCAGAAGCCAACAGCTTAAGAAGTTTGTGTCCAGCATAGACGCTGACTTGCTGGGAGCCCATGGGAAAATCACTTCAACTCTTTGTGTTTCATCTTAAAATAGAGAGGGTAGGAATGTTGACCCAGGCCCCAGGGAATAGCGAAAGATTGTGAAGCACTTCAAAAATTCTTGTATCAAAGTAATAGGTGCTATTTAGGGAAAAGGTCATGAAATAATCAAAGACCTCCTGCAACCTCAATAACAAGGCTGTGATTTGACAAACTGTGATCTCGGCATAGTTGGAAAAGCCTCGCTCAACTCAAGGGAGCCCAACTTTATAGACGTTTGCCATGGTTAGTTTAGGGACTTTATGATCTTTTTTTGCAGACGACTCATCATTCTCCTAAAGCAGAATACGCAATCAGATGTTTGTGCAGATTCTCTGGCTTCACGTGGTTTAGAAAAGAATCTCACCCAGAGATGAGTTGCTGAGAAAGTTCATGAAAGCTTCACTTACTGCAAACCAAATTGAATCCAGCAGGTGGAAATTAACACGTGGGCTAGATGCAACCTAGGATCACAAAAACACACATGGAAGCCACAAGAGGCTGGAATATAGTGCTGCCCTACAATTATGTGGCTTTTCTGCAATAGTCACTGTAAGCTTCTGTGGCTTCCATTAAAAATACCACTAAGAGTAATTGGCAGTGGGATATTTCTGGTCTTGATCCAACCTCCATTTCCCATTCCTGCTGGGCACAACACCCTCCGACAATCTCCGATCTGAGACCAGACAACGCCCCAATTTTAGTCTGTTATAATATTTGTTAGACAGTTTACCAAATTTTCTATGTGGTCAAAGAAATAGGACTGGTGGTGACTTGATATCTCCCATGATTTGGGCCCTACACTTCAGTCACTATCGTTTGTCCTGGTGTGTGCCCACACAGGGAGATGTGGAGGAAATTCTGCAAAAGCCAGAGTAGGGGCTGGAGCTGTCTTTATGCCTGCTGGACTTTCTAGCCTTAAATAAAAATGATTCCAAACAAAACAAAAGAATGATCCCTCCCTGTATGTCCTATATACTGTTGAATTGTTTCACCATCACGTCTACCTGGTGTAGTGGTTCAAAGAATGGGCTTTGCTATCAAACAGATCTGGGTTCAAAACCCAGCTCTACTTCTTAGCTAAGTGGCCTTGAGTAAGTAACTTAATATTTTCTTATCTCAGTCTTCTCATCCATAAAACAGGGATAATATTGCTACTGCTAATATTGTAAAAGGGCTGGATGTGACGCATTTAACTATTTAACGGAATGCCTGTCATATAGTAATTATTCGATTAATGTTAACAGCATTGTTAGCAATATTGTTATAACAATATCAGTAGCTAGTTTTCTTATTTGGTAACAGAGAATACAGACACGGGAAGATTGAGCGGCTGGCAAGGATCCAGCCCAGGAACTCTGACTACAAACACATGCTGTTGCCACTCGCCTTCGCTGTTCCCCTCTTTGGAAACAGAGTCAGGGCAGTTCAGAAGGACATGCTCACAAATCTACTAAGGTAACACGAGCCCAGGCATACAGACGTATGTTCTTTTATCCTCAGCAACATTATTGTAGTCTCGCTTGTCGTGAGTAGTGCTGTGTTTGTCTCAGTCCCACAGTAATAATGCTCGCTGGGATACCCTCAGATGAATTTCTTAGCACCAAGGGCAGAAGAGAGAGCAAAAGTGATCATTCCTTTTTTCTTTCTTTCTTTCAGTGGAAAATCCATGACCTCTGTGACCCTCAACCCAAAACCATAGCCCAAGGCTTGGTGTAGCTAAGGGTGGAGGGCTGTGGGGAGGGCTGATAATGTTAGAGAAAGATGAACTAGGAGCAGAAACAAAGGCCAGCAAACAGAGTGAAAGAAGCTTAGAGCGGGGGAGAAGGAGGGGTCTGGAAACAGAGAACAAGACAGAAAAAGGACTTGGAGAAAGATTGAATAAATTGTTTGCTTGTGCTGTTTAGCAAAATCAGCTAAACTTGGCTTTCAAAAAGTTTCACACAAAATCATTTTCACTGATTATTTTTTGGCACAAAAAATTTTGTAAAATTTGGAAATTCACAAAGTGACACAATTTGCTAAAAATGCCATTCAACACAATTTGATATAAACTACCGAAATGTTATTATAATTCATTAGGGAAACTTAAAAATGTGATAGTGTCCTGAAAACTTGGATTTTTGCCACAAGAATCACTGGCAGCAAAAAATCAGCATAAGAACCAAACTGCTCAGTCTATCTATTCACAGGCAAATGTCATGTGTCTTTATGTGGTTAGCTTCACTTTAATATCCTGGAGGTTTTTTAAATTTTTCATCTATTGATTTTTATAGAGAGAGAAGAAGGAGAAGGAAGGAGGGAGAGGGAGAGTGAGAGAGAGAGAGAGAGAGAGAGAGAGAGAGAGAGAGAGAGAGAGAGAGAGATTTGTTGTCCACTTATTTATGCATTCATTGTTTGCTTCTTGATGTGCCCTGACTGGGGATCAAACCCTCAACCTTGGTGTTTTGGAATGACACTCTACCCTGGCCAGGACCTACCTTGGAGATATCTGATAGCCATTTTTAGTCTTTCATTTTATATTTTCTCAAGAGTCTAATCCTACAGTCCCTACACATGTAGGCAATTCTATATAAAACCCATATGATTCGTTTCCCAGCAAGGAAGCCAAGCTTACTGCAACAGCTGAGTTCTGAGGGTCTGAGTCTAGATTCTACTGCCCCATTATCAGAACTGGCCTTGGGGTGTGTGTGTGTGTGTGTGTGTGTGTGTGTGTGCGCGTGCGCATGCATTCTGAATAGGGTAATCATTGGTTAGCTTCCTAATAGTATCCAGTGGTCCTAATATAATTCCCGGAAGCATATGTTATACAATGAAAAAAATCCTGAAAGGATATCAGGAAGACTTGAAGGCTACTGCTTCCTTGAGGGAAAGGATTTTGTCTTGACCATCTAAGCAAAGATCCTAGCAGACAGTAAATACTCAGCAAGTTACAGGAAAGAAGAATGGAAGGAGAATAGGAGGGAGGGAGAAAGAATGGACCAGAGGAAGAAAGGAAGTTCACTTCAAGTTCAAATACATAGTAAAATGAACTTGGACAAATTGCTAACTTTTTAAAACACATTTCCTTGTATATAAATGAGAATAATACCTACCACCAATATTATTTATAGTCAGGGCTTTGTGGTTTATTGGAGGTTTTCATATTCATCATGTTATTAAATCATATTATTATTTTTATTATTATTCCTATCATCATTGTATAAGCCTATATGATAATGAAAAACAATTTATGTTTACTCAAGACTCCCAACCATTCTTTTAATAACTCTCCAAGGCCTATCCATGTTTTTTAGCAACATGTTCTCAATCTTCCCATTGTTAACACGAGGATTACTGTCAGGTGGGCTCCTTTGTAAATACCATTTTCTAAATCCCCTTCCATTTCTTTCTGACCCAGACAAAATATATTGACTTAAGGTACCCATTCTTTAGTCACCTCCTTTATGGTTGATAATCTGATAAATTCATACCAAGGTGACTGAAAATGTGTATTAGCTCTTGATATCCATTGCTACCCCTTGAATTACAAGCACTGGAAAGAATAAAACTACATATCCCAGGCTCCCTTGCAGCTGGAGTTCCAGGTGCACTCTGGTTTTGGCCAAAGAGATGTACTTGTTACAAATTTGAAATGGAGGGGAGGCTATCTTCCAGTGGCAGTTGCACTTGACAAATAAGCTCTGATGGTCACACATGCTGACAGTGGCTGGGGTCCAATTTCTCCAAACTGCTCATAAGGGTCTTGGGTGAGAGGCACAGGAGTGAAGTACCAGTAGGCTGGACTTCAGCACCTCTCTAACCACTGGATTGCACCATCAGTGGGACAACCAGAAAGCAGGGTTTAAGGACAGTTCCTTGACTTCTCCAGCCTCTCCCAATGGTTTTGTGAATTCACAATCCCCTGCATTAAATTCCTTTCTTCTTGAAATACCCAGAGCAGTTTCTCTTTGGGGCACTGAACTCTGACTGATACGGCAATTTAATGATTAGCACAGGTTCCAGTCAGTCATTCCGCCCTCCCTAATTCCTTATCACTGTGTTCATAACTATATGTACATTTTTCCTCATGTATTTTAATTCTTTATTTACATATTTATGTCTTCTACTCTATTATTTTTCTTTATTTGAACGTCCAACTTCACCCTTGTTACCAAACTGTGAACTTTTAAAGATTCAATGTCTCAGTCATTTTTGTATCCCAAGTGCCAATGTCAATGCACAGTGCACAGTAGGCAACTCAGTAGACACTGGATAATGTGCTTGCATTCCTCCTCTGCCTACAGAAGGCTTGGCCCCACATATAAGTGCATGAGTTGTTTGCATGGTATTAATGCTCTAGGGGGGAAAAAGAGCCTTTTAAAATATCTACACAAAAAAAACTATTACCCATCTATTTATCCCCATTCACAGCTGTGTGTAGGAAAAATAACATGAAACACTAATGCAATTATCTACATTATTCAGTGTTTAAAACAACTCTTTTAAGTAAAAAGACTAGCAAACTGGGGGAAATTTGCTGTTTATTGTATTTACAATACAGGCAAAGAACTAAACTCTCTAATCTAAAAAGAAACCATAGAATGCAAAAAGAAAAAAAAAAAACAACTATTAGAAAAGTGAGTAATAGTTCACAGAAAAGGAAATACAAGTGACTCATAAACATATCAAATGATGTTCAAATCAC
This sequence comes from Miniopterus natalensis, assembly GCF_054644295.1. Taxonomy (NCBI): domain Eukaryota; kingdom Metazoa; phylum Chordata; class Mammalia; order Chiroptera; family Miniopteridae; genus Miniopterus; species Miniopterus natalensis. The sequence goes on from NC_142083.1 coordinate 49,269,921, forward strand.
TCCTACATAGAAAAATGCAAATTAAAACTACATTAAGATACCATATTTCACTATCGGATTGGTAAAAATCCAAAAATTTGACAACCCCTAGGCTTGGCAAGATATAGAGAAACGGGAACAGTGATTCATTGCTGGTGGGAGTGTAAATAGGTATAATCATTCTGGAAGGCAATTTGGCAATATTTGTTGAAATTACAAATGCGTATACTCTTTGACTCAGCAGTTCCAATTCTGGGATTTTATTCTACAGATATATTCACACTTGGGCAAAATCATGAATGTACAGGGTTATTTACTGCAGCAGTTCTTGTAATAGTGAAAGATTGGAACAATCTAATAGTTCATTAGTACAGAACTGTTTAGATAAGCCATGGCACATCCACTAATGGGATTAATGTTCAGCCAAGATTTCATAGAATGACCAAGTTCCATAGTATAGGTATGTAAAGATATGTAAGATACATTATGTGAGGGCTTAAATGGTATAGTATGCTACATTTGTTTAAAAAGAGGGGAAAGGAATAGGTGTTAGCATTTGCTTATATAAGCATCTTCTTAAGTATCTGGAAGTACACAAGAAACTAATAGCAGAGGCTATCTATTTTGGTGTAGGTGTGAAAGCCTGCAGATGGGGGACTGATGAGAGGGAAACTTTCATTGGGTTCAATTTTAGTCTTATTAAAGTTTAAATCATGTGCATCTGTTACTTATTCAAAAAATTAAAAATTAAATATAATTATTAAGAAAAATGAGGGTATTTCAGTCTTATTTATCTACTTAGTCAATTCCTAGCATCTAAAGGCACAACCCTCTACCCTCTCTAGAAGTTTGTAGACCAGGAAAGAGAGTCTACAAAGTTTTAAGGGTAAAGAGATTGCTTACTGAGCACTATTTTTTTTTTTTAATGTATTGGAAATACATTGACAGAGTCAGGGAAAATACCAGGAAGTCTCTTCCTACTTAGAAACATTCCCATATTAATTTTATATTGATTTGGTTTAATAATCCTCTGTTTCAAAATGCAAACACAGGGCACATTTCCTACAAGTGCATTATTTAATCCAATAATCTTCCAAGAAAAAGCGGCATCTGCTGAGGGATGGGGGCCCTCAACTAAAGGAAAAAGAAGGAGGGGGGGGCTCGCCAAGCCTGCAGGGAGGGCGGCGCCAAAGCGGCTGTGAGCAGCCAGCCCAGCAGCCAGAGGGCAGGCGCCGGGTGGGCCGTGGACGAGAAAGGGCTGAAGAGAGAGAGGCGAGGGTAACTAGTCAAAAGCCTGCTTCACTTTTTTTTTTTAAATCTTCACCTGAGGATATTTTTTTAAAAAAGAAAAGAGGGGTCAGGAACCGGAATACGTTCCTCTTTAGAGAGAGAGGAAGACAGACAGACAGACAGACAGACAGACAGACAGCAGCTGCCCATACACAACCCCCCCGGGGGTCGAACTCGCAGCCTTTTGGTGTACAGGACCACATGCCACCCCACTGAGCCCCCCCACCCCCCCAGAGCGAGCCTGTTTCACGTTTGCCTGGAAACCCGCTGGCGAGTCCCCCGGGTGCCACAGAGAGGCGGCGCTCCCGGGTCTCACACGAGTCCTACTTCGCAAATGCCCCAGATTATTGAGGAGCCTTTTCATACGAAAAACAAGGAGTGGCTCCTACTTAGCCTCATGAGTTTCTTTTCCTTCCTTTTTTTTATACAAAAAGCTGTACATATTTAATGTATACAACTTTATGGGTTAAACAATCTATCATCCTGATATAAGCCAGAAACGTATTTATCACCTCCAAAACTTTCCTCCTGCCTTCTTTCATTTCTTTTTGAGATAAGAACATTTAACGTAAGACCTACTCTCTTAGAAAATGTTTACATGTGCAGAACAGCACTGCTGACTATACAGCGCCATCCGGTACGGCAGGTCTCTAGGACTCGCTCATCTTGCATGACTGCCACTTCGTACCCTGATCAACACCCCTCCCTGCAGCCCCCGGCAATCGCCTTCCTACTCCTGCTTCTCTGAGCTTGGCTTCTGTTGGATGCCTCATATAAATGGCTTCATAGGTTTCTGTATTTCAAAATAAGACCTAGAATAAGAATTGTTTTGTAGTTTTTTTCCTTAAACTCTATAGTAAAATTGATAGCTATTTAAAGAGTAGAGAATTAGGTAAGAGTTTACATTGTGAAAAATATGTATTTTAGATTAGTCTTGTAATCACATAGGATGTGCATATACATAAATATCATTTCTGAACCAGCTGGTTCATTTGAAAGCCCCATTTCAAACTGTTCGATATTCCCATTAATAGAAATTGCTTACATTGTGACATCTGCTAAATAAAACCAATGATAGTAAATAAAATGAGTTAAATCAACTGCACTACTATCGTTTTATAAATATGTCTTTCTGTTGTTTTCTGAAAAAGTCATTGTGCCTGTGCTATCAAAACCAATAGTGGGGAGGAATTAAACACATTTAAATGCTTTAAGAATAAACTGTCAGCTGTGGCAAACGGCACAGGTTCCTGTATCTTGCTCCAGCAGGTGCGTATTTAGCCTGGTAGCAAGGAATATGTGGTGCTGGCAGGGTTGCAGCCCCATTTGAAGTGGTCACCAAAGTTCTTCATGTCTGTTTCAGCACGTTTCATCACAACTTTAGAGTTTTATATTATTGAAACTCCATAGTGCATGTGCTCTGCATATATGGGAATATTTTTCCTACTTGTTAAGATGATTTGATGCAATCATATGGGAGATGCATTTACATTTATTTGTGCCAGGTTCCCATAATATTGTTGTTACACAAATATACATGGTGTGGACTACAGGGTAGCTGGTTGGCCCCAGGCTGAGAAACAGGAGGGGTATATAAAAACAGGGGACCCTGATTCATAGACCCTAATATGCTAGAGATGGAGGGGACCTAGGACTTATAGAGAACAAACCCAATATTTGTCAATGAAGAAACTAAGTCAATAATTATATTTATAAATGCCATTTATCTTTAAAACACTATCTTTAATAATTTAAAAAGAACACACACACACACACACACACACACACACACCTGTGGCTATAGGGATGTAATAAAAAAAAAAACAAGAAATGGATATTCCACATGAGAGGAAGGAAAGGATTTGACAGCAGTGAGATTTACGCCATTTTGTAGATCTGGGAGTGAGGGGGCTTCAACTATCCTCAGGAACAGAAAAGGCCGTGGAACAACCATTGTACTATTTCATGGAGAAGCCAAATGAACAGGTAAAGCTGCCTGCAACTGAGGTCACTTGGTCCCACTTGGCCGGACTTTCACTCGGGAACACTGGTGCTGCCCCCTCTGCGGGCCCACCCCCAGTGTTCCCCGCGCCCTCGGGCTTCGCCAGGCGGCCTCTTTCTTACCATCCCAGGGAGGGCCGTCATGCCGAACGGCTGCTTCCACTGCTGATTCCTGAATAGATGTGTATTAATGAGAATTCCTCAAAGCAGTAACTTTCTTCCTTGCAAGATTCATCTAAAAATAAAGTTTTTAGAGAGAAAATCTTTTAGCATATAATATTACCCCTAAAATTACTAAAACCAGCATGAGGGGGCTTAATAGATCTGAATATATTGTTTGGACTCCAGCCCTGAATGTGAAAATGATGGTCTTCCATTTCAGCACATCTAAGGAATTTCCTTTTTACTTGCCACACTATGACCACATCATTACTTTACGGTTACTTTTTTCTTTGGGGGATAACATATGCTAAAGAGCAAACCACTCAGCCTCCACCATGATGTGTTATAGGGAAGGAGGGATCCTATTTGCCAGGCTGGACTCTGCCTCTAACTTGCTACATGTTACTGGGCAATAACTTTGCCTCCCTGAACCTTAAATGTCTAAAGTATAAAATGAGGGCTATGTCTTCTGTAGTTTAAAAACTCCAACACATATTGGAGCCAATTCTATAAACATTTTATAAAACGATCGCTGTGATTACTATTTTCGTTATTTCAGGTTGAAACCTAAAGCCTAGTTGTAGGAATCACACTCAAATGTTTCAACTTGGCAGTGTTCAGCTGGCCTTTCTCGGTTTATCTGGATGGGCACACGTGACGGTTAAGATGTCTGAAGACGTACACAATGTATTCTGTGGTTGACTTTGATAAGACAAAATGCTTTCTGCAGGGTGTGATTCAGAGGAGCACACCAGGACACTCAGCCAAACTCATCTGAACTATCCAAACCCCTTGATTCTGCAAACTGGGTTGCAGATCTTTCAAGAACAGGCTTTCTCACAAAATCTCTGGCACTTTCTCTTCCAATCCCAGCCAGAAAAACAGTAAGCACAGCCTTTCTCATATCATTTTGGCATTTCTGGTATTGGTCCAGGCTGGAAAATTGAAGTGCAAAAGCACTTAACTGAACATTTCAGAAGGTAAAGAAATGTTCAGTTCAAGTTTAGCTCTCAAATGGACAACGGGTTATTCTTTTTTTCACTTCATCAGAACCCTAGATGGCAAAGAAATGCCGTGATTTGCCCTCAGCTTTCAAGGTTATCTACTCTAAGTTACATGTTAGAAGAAAACGCTCCTTATGTGCCTCTGTAAAGGGCTGCGCCAGGCTATTGCTTGTGTTAGTATGTTGACTCGTACTCTCAATTCAGGTACCTCTACTTCAAACCTGGATTGATTAAATCATTGAAGAATTTTTATTAGAAAAACAATAAAATGATTATTATTTTGAAATGAAATATATACAACTCACTAAAGTTAACTTGAGCATAAATATGCAACTGAATAATAAACACTTGCTTTTAACTATGCCTTGTCCCTTTCATATTAACAGAAAACCCTCAGTTGACCTGATATCATCTCTGCCTTGATTCTATTTTTGTTTTGCCTCTATTTTCATTTTGTTCCCTGCCACATACATGCACAACTTCCACAAGTTTGGCTCCAGAGATGGCCCACCTCTTCGATAACAGGCTAGGAGTTTCGTTTTGTAGAGCTGATACGCTAATTTGGGAAATGTCTGTTTCCAATACTGAAATTGTTGAGGTTACTATCTTCAACATATAATCATTACCCATAATAGACATCTGGCTATTATTTTTGCTATTTATTAATTTTCAAGTGTCCATAAACCTGCTCCAGAGTAAATGCCTGTTATAAAATACCTGCTTCAATATTTCTAAGGTCGGAAGAAACTTCGTGACATTTGGATAGGCAATGGTTTCTCCAGTGGACACAAAAATCAATAACCACAAAAGAAAAAATTAATAAACTAGACCATCAAAATTTAGAACTTTTCAAAAGATATCATTAAGAAAATGAAAAGGCAAATCACAGACCGGAAAAAAGAGTCACAAAGCACATATCTGGCAAAGTACTTGTATCTACAGTACATAAATAATTCCTACAACTCAATAATAAGAAACAACACAATTAAAAATGAACAAAAAATTTTGACACTTTACAAAAGAAGATATACAAATGGCCAATAAGCAAGTGAAAATGTTTTCAACATCATTAATCAACTGTGAAATGCAAATTAAAATTTTAATGAGAAACCACTACATCCGCACTAGAATGGCTAAAATTAAAAGACTAACAACATGAAGTGCCAGTGACAATGTGGAACAACTGGAACTCATATATTAGCAATGAGAATGCAAAATGGTGCCTCTTTGGAAGCTAGTTTTACAGTTTCTTATAAGGCTAAACATGCACCTACTACTCAATAATCCCACTCTAAGAGAAATGAAAGCATATGCCCATGTAAACAATTGTACTTGAGAGTTCATAGCTATTCTATTCATAATAGTCAAAAACGGGAGAAGACTCAAATGTTCTTTAACAGATGAACGGATAAGCCAATTGTGGTATGTCCATACAATAAAATACTACCCGGCACTTTCCTTAAAAAAAAAAAAAGAAGAAAGAATAAACTACTGATACGTAGACATCATAAATGAATCTCAAAAACATATTGCTGACTGAAAGAAGCCAGACCAAAAAGGTTCTACATAGGGTATGAAATTCTAGGGTTGGGGGTGAATCTCATCTATAGTAATAGAAAGCAAATGAGTACTTTTCTGGAAACTGGGGTTGTGGGGGAGGCAGGAAGATGCAACAGAGAAGCTGACTGATATAAGGGACATTTGGAAATTTGGGAGGTGATGGAAAAATTCTGTCTTGATTTTGGTAGTCATTTATAAGTGTATATATTTGTCAAAACTCTATACTTAAACTCCATACTTAAAGTTGACACATTTATTATATGGCAGCTTTACTTCAATAATGTTCATTTAAAAGACTGGTATGAATAAACCTAAAAGCCTACCACAGGTAAGCTTCAAAAGGTTTTACTTGCCAGTGTGACTCAGTGGTTGAACATCAACTTACAAAACCAGGAGGTCACAGTTCCATTCCTGTTCAGGGCACATGCCCTGGTTGTGGGCTCGATCCCCAGTAGGGGGCGTGCAGGAGGCAGCCCATCAATGAATCTCTCTCATCATTGATGTTTCTCTCTCTCTCTCCCTCTCCCTTCCTCACTCTGAAATCAATAAAAACATATTTTTTTTAAAAAATGATTTATGGATCTTCCCACCTCCCACCTTCAGTAAGAACAGAAAGATTTCCAGTATGCCGTAGAGAAAATATTTTCTTCCTCTTACTTGAAAGGCCTTTGGCACAGGATTGCTTCCTATTAGATATCTTTTCTCAAATACTACAGCAGCTAGAGTTAAAAACTAAGCATGTTTCTCACTGCTTCAAACCCAGTTACATGTGAATTGTGTGTTAAGCTACTTAACATCTTTGATGTTTTATTTCTCCATCTGTAAAATGGGAATAATAACATTTAGCTTACATGATCAATATCTATCCTTCCAACAGTATATTAAGCATTGAGAAGTTTATTAATAAATTTAATAATTGTCATGATTGTTTGATACTTGCACCATTATGTAAGATACAAGTACCCACATCGCCCCCTCAAGAGCTTTCTTCCAAGCAGTGCTCACATTAGACAAGGCAAGTAAGGAACACAAACATTTAGTTTATTATTTCCACCAACTTCAAACTTAGAAGCCTATACTACAGGTCTGCTGGTCTCAGGATCTGTATAAACACACAGTCCCAGCCAAATCTTTTTACACAGAATACAAATTCTTGTCTTTACAATCTCATCATTTATTGCTTCACAAACTTCTCCACAGACTTTCTTCCAAGATAAAACTGGCTAGACCATTGTTTTCCACGTATTTTTTAAATTGTGATAAAAATACACATAACATAAAATTTACCATCTGTATTAGTTTGCTAGGGCTGCCATATCAAATACCATAGACTAGGTGGCTTAAAGAGCAGAAATTTATTTTCTCACAGTTCTTGAGGCTGGGAAGCCCAAGGTTAAGAAGTCAGCCTCTCTCCTTGGCTCGCAGAGGCTGCTTTCTCACTGTTCACATGGCCTTTTCTCTGGAGACCTATAAGACCCTGGGCTTAAAGGGGGGAACGAAGTTGATTATGAGGAACTAGGAAAAAGCCTCTCCAATATAAATCAGATACCCCTTATTTTTCTCTTGCTCTTTCAAGACCAGTGTCTGAGCTCTGTCATTCTATCAGTCAGATGTCCATCCTCTTACTGAATTTTAAAAGCTATTGGTTGAAAGGTAGTGGCTGCAAGATCATGTATACTATGGATCTACTTTAAATGTGTAAGATAAAAATGTTTCTGTTTTAGATCTAGAGAAGCAATGGTTAGCAAAATAAATCTGACTTCCAGAAATGTATAACCAATCAAGGGAGAGAGGCAAATAGAGAAGCAGTTGCCATATAGTGTGATACCAGCCAGCACAAGGGTACATTCTGGTTGCTGTGGAAAAACATAAAAAAGTCACCTACTCAGATGCAGAGGCTCAGGCAAAGATTCTTGATAGCTAATCAGATGAGAAATAATAGTCATGGTTACTAATACTCAGAGTGTTTACTGGAGCCCAGGTATCACTCTTAAGTCCCACTCATTTAATCTTCAGAGTAACCCTGAAAAGCACATACTATTATTAACACCACCATCATCATTATCACTCCCATCAAGGCACAGGATAGTTAAGGATTAGGAAATGGGGAGCCAGTATTCAACTCCAGGTAGTTTCATTTTAGAGCCTGTGTTCTTAACCAGAGCATAAAATAGCCTCTCTGAAGAGTAGAAAAGGGAATCACATGAGCAGAGACTTAAAGGGAGGAGACAAAGCATGTTCCATTTGAGGATTTGAAATTAGAAGTTCCATAAGGCCCAGCAAAGAACACAAATGTAACAGGAAGGAGGAGAGAGGAGACTGGAGAAGCTGTCAGGGGTCAAATAGTGAAGGACCCTGCAAACCTCATTAAGGAGAAGGGAGTTAACCTGAGGGCATTGGGGAGCCATTAAAGAGTTTAGACAGGGAAATGATAAGGCCAGATTCACACTTTCAGAAAATCACTCTAAGGGTGGTTTGAAAAATGGATTGAAAGGAAGTAAGACCCAAGGCAGGAAGATCCATTAGGACATTTTTACATTAATCCATGAGAAAGATAACAGTAATCTAAATAAGTAGTGATGGTGATGGGGGAACAGAATAGAGAGATGTTTAAGAAGGAGAGCTGATAGAAACTGGTGGTTAGTTGGCTGCAGACACTGAGAGAGAAGGCAGATTCGAACGAGTCTGCTCTGTCTCTCTGCCACAGGATGAGAGCACAGACAGGGCAGAGGGGAGGGACCGGGGCTCAGGAGTCCAGTTAGCAGCATGCTCATTCCGAGTGGCCAAGGAGAGCCAAGCGGATGGTCCAACAGACCTTCAGACCCAGACAACAGGAGTGAGAGCTGGACTAGAGGTGTTGATGTGAGAATTTTTGGTCTGCATAATTCTGCATGGGAACCAAAGTCGTGAGTGAACAGACCAAGGCGAACGGGTGCAGTGAGAGAAGAGAACCTAAAGCTGAACACAGGTAGCAGCGTCACTTAAGGGCGATAGAGAGACGGGGAGCTCACAACTGACGCTGAAAAGCCACTGCCAGAAAGGCACCTGGGAAAGCCGCAGAACATGTAGTCCCATAAGCCCTGGGAAGAGAGCCCGTGGGACAGATCTGAGAGAATTTTTTTTGTGGGAACATTCACAATAGGCTATAATCTCCTTCCATTCCAGTAAAGAAATGTCCTCATGCTCAGAATTCACAGGGATCCACAGGCCTAAAATATTTTAAGTTATTACTTGAATTGTATTTTTGAGGCAACTCAAGAGAGTATTTGGCTCTAGGAAGGTGCTTCTGTTTCCTTAGGGTATACATGTGTTAGCAAGAACTTTAACTCTTCTGTGTTGCCACTGATATTCATTCAGTAAACTAAAAAAATCATAAATCAGTTCTAGACTTTCTACTTTCATAGTCCCATTTAATTTCAATAACTTGAGAGAAATGATCTGTTGCATATTTCAAATAGATTATGTTATCCATGAGACTACAGAAAAAATATTAATGATGTTTTATATAGATTTTAGACTTTTTCATTCTCTTATCAGTGTTATTTTATCTGTTTCAGTCTCAAAGGATGACTGATTAGGTTTAGTTACGTACATCAAATCTTTGATGCTTTCAAATCTTTTAAGAAATGGAGGTACTGTTGTAGCAGGATGGGGAAGAATCTGGTTGACAATTCTGCCATTAAGTTACTGAACATTAAGACGTTCTGTTGAGGTGTATTCTATACTAAAAATAGAAATATCAAACGGCATCAATTATACACACCCATCCTCAGCTACCATTGAATAACCTTGCTGACTGTTTCATGGAAAAGGAAGAGAGATGAAAAGTATCTCTTCTTTTAATTACTAGAAATATTTTTGATTATTTAAAAATAGTTAATGCATGTATTTTTTGTTACAGAGCATAAAAGTCATCTTATTCAGGTAAAGCATATCAAGAAATTTCAGTACAAACTTATTAATTTGTCAAAACACGTTGAAAACTTGGAAATGGGTTGAGAGAGAAGCATTTTCAATAGTTTATGATAATTTGCTGGAGCATTGCAAGCAGTCCTTACAGGAATGAAGAGGAGATGTGGGAAAACAGAGGAGAGCTGTAAGATGTGGCTGACCTCTTTCTTTCCTACTTTTACTTACACCCTGGTTCATTTTTCTCTGTCAAAGGATATATTTTGGCTGACTTAACTGCCATCCCTTTCAATTATCTCCAATCTGTTGTGGTGAACAGGAAATGATTCCAAACAACAAAGTGGAAAAGTTGAGATGGACCAGAAACTGCAACTCAGTGAAATCACAGAGTGTCTTACGAAACAGGACATTTGCATGTGATAAAGGAGAAATACTATAGGAAGGTGGAATATTATTTGGTCATGTTATAAGGAACGATTGTGTTTGCTATAAACGTAAGCCCCTTTCAGCTGAGAGTTTAAATTCATGAACGCGCCTGTAACAAAACCACAACACATTTTTCCGTTTGTCCTCTATGTCTTGATCTTCCTTTACTCCGATTTTTCTTGTTCAAACGTATGCCTTCCTTTGGCCCTAATCTTCCTGTGACAGCAGCTTGTAAATTTCAAGCTCCCTCCGTGCACATTCGCCACCTACCCCACCATCAACGCTTCGCTCTGATCCCTGGGTTTCCCGAGCTGACCGGGCATAACCTCGAGGCCGCCTTCCATGATTGACAGCAGTTGCATTTACACTATTGTTTCTCAGAGACGGGAAAAGACCAGAAGATTTGCAGTGGCAACTACCAAGGAATTTTATGTAAAGAATTGTGGGTTATAGAAGCTTTGCTGACTTGTACAGGAACCAAAATTCAGGTCATTCCTAATACAGATAAGCCACACAGCATTCTGTGACCTTTCTGGGTTTTCTTTTCTGGGTTGTTGGGTTTTTTCTTGTCATTTCCAGTCTGACTGAAAAATTGTTTGACGTGGGGGGTGGTAAAAAGGAGATTATGGGGAGTCTTAATCCCACTCCCTTACTTCTCTCCTCTGCCCAAACTTTTTGTCCCCTCTCCTGCCCTTTCCCTCCCCCCTCATCTTTCCAAATCTTTCATTTGCCCAATTTTTTTCCCACCTCCTACCCCTGCCTAAATACAGAAAGGCAAGGGATGGGGTCAGAGCGAGAAGATGCAGTTCAACTTGGTGGGGACACTATTCTAGTTCCTACACCCATAGACGCACGTACCTTAATTTTTAAAGCATAAATCATAATAATTTCACAGGAAAAAAAAAATTTACTTCCTTCTCACATTTCACCCAGAACAAAAGTCACTGAAATACAGCCTTTTCCAAACTCAGTTTATCATTAGCATTACCAGCAATATCAGTTCAGCTTTAAATGTGACCAAACCTTACAACCAATCCCATGTGTTTTCACATAGCGTCTTGACCGAATACTGCAGGCCTTTTTGGTAATGCAAAGAGCAGAGCCTACATCTGGGTAGGAACAAATATTTTAGGTTATTCTCTTTTCAAATAAACATTTGACGGAAAGCTCTAATTCTGATTGCTTATATGCCTTAAACTCTACTTTAATGCTGACATAGATTTTTAAACTGTTGTTTGACTAGACTCATAGACTCCCACAGATTCTTTTTTTTCTTTTCAATTCAAGGGATCTTTTAGACTCTACTGAAAAATGTCCTTCTCTGTAAAATCAGGAATACCAATGATCTCATCCTTAGACTGAAAGAATGGCTCCTGCTCAGTGATTAATGGAACTCTGAATTAGGAACTCGGTTCTCTGAGGGGTGCTATTTTGTATTAACAAGGCAAAATGCCAAAGTAAGAAGTAAAACTGTATTTTTTCAGGACCAAAATGTATTTCCCCTTTGTTCCTAACACAGTCAAGGAAAATAAATTATTTTTATTTTTGTATATGTTTTAAGATGTTTCCCTTAAACTTCTAAGTGCTCTCCTTTAAGTAGCTGTTGTTTTATCTACCAAGGGAACAGAGAAAGAGAGAGGGAGAGAGAGGGGGAGAGAGAGAGAGAGAGAGAGAGAGAGAGAGAGAGAGAGAGAGAGAGAGAGAGAACAGAGGCACATATCAAGACAGAAGGTCATAAGAGGGGCATGCAAAATTAAAGTCTTTTTGAAGGCATTTTCCAGAATGCTTGTATGGGTTAAATCACTCTAGCTACTCCTGGACAATAGTTCCTTTAGATAGAACAAGGATAGTTTGGGCTCCTATGCTGGATGTACTGTTTACTCTGAACCTTTATATTTGCATTTCTAAATTTTACCTCCCATCACAAACTACATTCTATTATTCTTTTTCTGAACTATTCCATTTTTTATGAGATCATTCATATTTTAACAAAGGTCTTTCCCGAGGGGTGTGTAATCAGCTCACTTGATTTCAATAATTTCTCCCATTTTCTTCTCTGTGTCTCAGCATCACATTAGGATCCTTCATTTTGGCCCTCTCTTTGGCAAAGCACAAGTGTGACTTAGAATGAGGGGACTGTGTGGTTGCGAGGGTGACCCCAAGGACCAGTTATTGCACATACGGTTTTGCGAACGGAACTTCCTAAGTCGGACCCAATAGCAGCAAAGAACATTTGCAAACTCGCCCAGGGCAAAGCTGGTGTAAAGTTTCAGATAAATGTTCAGAATTAACCACCTCCTGTTACTCCTAAGGTACAAAAATAACTCCATGAAAAGAATTTTCGGTTTTTGTATAATCTTGTTCAGTGATCTTTCTCTTTTCCTTAAAGAAGAAAAGAGCACACTGATAGCTCTAAAGGGAAGAACATTCTATGTTTTGAGGGGCATTCATAACAGATTTGATTAATATGTGCAGGAGACTTTGTCAATGCTTCACTGCAAGAGGGTTTAAAAGTTCCCATTTTAGTTATTAAAGGATTAGAATCAGCAACAAGTGAGCCTGGGGCTCAAGAGTCACCACTTCACATCAGTGAGTCCAAGGCTGACTTGCAATATCTTCTAATAAAATTGTTACTGTTTCTACAACTTTATAGTATCCACAGATACTATATTTTTAAGCCTCCATTAGGTTAGAAATACCAGAGCAGAAGAGAGGTGAGATTCCCACATGCAGTGGGCAACCTGGGTTCCATGTTCCCTTGGACAAACTACATTTTGCTTTGTGCTTTTTCGGGAATTTTGTGCAGGTTTGTTCTGATTCTATATTTCACTAAAGCAGAAGCCAAAAAGAAAAGTATTTATCAATTAGGATATATTGGGTGTTTTTCACTTTTTATATTTGACAAGTAGTATTTCAACTTAAACTGAATGACTATTTAATATTATATGGATTAGAGTTATTTTGGTGAGACCTGGATAAGTAATGCTACTGCTTAAAAAAAAACATCTGACAATCTAATCATTTCATTGTTTAAAACTCAACAAAAATTTATTAGCATGTCAAGATTTAAAAACACACACACACAATATTTTCAATTGTTATCTAAAGTAGTAAGCATTTTATATTAAATATAAATTGATTATTAAACATGATTTTTTAAGGTACTGATAGTTATTTCTAATTTGACAGCTTCACTTAAGACTAAATAGAAAAGATACTTCAATTTGCCAAGTATTATCAGGTATAATAATTTGCTTAGTAGCTATATATTTCAGGGTACACTTGATAAACTTCATTCACTATCACTACCATAAAAAATTTTGAAGACAGTTTAGAATATTTAGAGAAAGATTATCTGAAACTCCTCAATCATAATATGTGAGCCCAAAAATAGTTGATTCCAAGCCCTATAGCAACTTCAAAAAGTCCAAAGTTCCTTGTGTTATATCAAGAATTTTCTTATTGACATTCTGTCACATTGTGTTTGGAAAAAACTAAAACAGAAAAAAAAATAGCATTAAAGAGTAGAATGAAAATCATTTGACAGATGTTTCTAGTTTTAGTTTGGACAGTTGGCACTAGAAATAAACATTTGTAATCTATCTCATCTTGTTTGACAAATATCAAGATATGTTGCTTTAAACAGCAAATTTTGGTATTTAGGAATGTTTGGTATTTAGGAAGTGTGACTAGATCTTTTTGTTCGCATGGAACTAGAAACACATTTGTTCATTCTTTCCACCTCATAGGCAAAATATTGGTAGATATCATATTTACCATCAGGTTTATCCCCATTTAATATTAGTCTTGTCATTGTATTCTTCCCCCGTGGGCTGTACCGTCTATCTGCACCTGGGTATCTTGGTTAGTAGAAACCACTACCACTTCCCCTCCAGATAATTCTCCAATGTTTAGTGTAGAAACATCTCTTCAAGATGTCCAGATCCTGAAACCATGCACCTCAATGTGATGAATTACTTACAATATAAGTGCTTGTTAAATTTCTCCTCCGAGATATCACTCCAGATTTCAATGTTATGCTTATGTTTTAATAAATATCTGTATTTCGATATTGAAATTATCTTCCAGAGATGATATATACACGTGCTTATGTTTCTCATCCAAGTTGGATCACAATTTAATGTCCTATCTGAATATGCCTTATGTCTTTATTTTATTTATTTTTAAAATATATCTTTATTGATTTCAGAGAGAGGAAGGGGGAGGGAGAGAGAGAGAAACATCAATGATGAGAGAGTCATTGATCGGCTGCAGCCCGCAACCCCGGGCATGGGCCCTGACCAGGAACCAAACCCTGATCTCCCGGATCCTAGGTTGATGATCAACCCCTGAGCCACGCCTGGCCAGGCTGTCTGATGTCTTTAAATCCCTATCTGGGCAGTAACCCATAAAGAGCCTATTTCCATGCCACTAAATGCCTTCTAATTCATTCGGGCTACACAGGACAAAGAAAAATGTACACAGTACCATACTGCTATGGCTTAAGAATTTTCATTATCATTGAAAAATTATATCCAGACAAGGTTTAGATATAAAACAGGGTTTCCTAGGAGGAAGCACTAACAAATGAAAGTTTAGGCCCTCGGAGAACATAAAAATGGTATGTACATATTTATCAATATAATATATAATTATTTTGCATAAATCTCAATTATCTGGCCTCTAAAATTCATTTCCAAAAATGATTATTAGTGGTTCTGTAAGAATAAAGTCTAATTCTCTCAATAATCCATTATTCATACTTATTGATCAGAGGTTCTTAAAGTTCTTTTTAAATCACTCCCTGGTCACCCATGGGAAATGGCTATTCTTGTGACGTCTCCAGTACTTCCGACTGACTAAATTCCTATTCTTTATTTTTCTCGTTAGAGACAAGTTTTCTAAAGGAGTTATTTCATTCATTTTGTCTCTTTCGTTTATAAGTGGCTTTATTTTTCTCTACAGTACTTTCTTAAAATTGATACACTCACCTTGTATGGGTCCATCTCTCCCCTCTCGTCCTTTTTCTGGAAGCCTTTCTTATTTTTGATGCTTTTATCTGTATATCTTAAAATATATATATATATTTGAAATGTTATCCTTTACAATTCCATTCTACTTTTCTCTTGGATGTAGTTATATAAGCGTTCTTTTGTGAGAATATATTGAATGCTTTCTTTTTATAGATTGAAAAGTGAGGCCCATAAATGGGCTTTAAGAAGTCCAGAAATCCTCTGAACATTTATGCAAAACCAGTATTTGTTCATTTGTGGAGAAAACCCATTCATTTCAAAAATTCTCAGAGGGTTCTGGGAGACAAAAGAACACACACTCCTAGTGTGCACAGTCCCCAGCACACAAGTGCCCATGTGCACCGCCCTACACAGCTCGCCAGCCCCGGCCGCTCTGTCTCCTGCAGGCGGCGGCTCCATCTCCCTCAGCTAGGAGCTGGGAAAACACGGACCCGGGAAGATACCCTCTGGCCTGCAAACGTTGGTGTTTAACAGGCTTGTGGTTCCCACATGTGTCTCATTCGCCCTACTCATTTCATGAACCACAACCAGCCTTAGTTTTGCAGCCAGGGCAAGGGGAGGTAATTTTCTCATTCTGAAAATTACAAAGAAAGTTATATAGAATCGTTTTATGCTGTGACTGGCCTGAGAATTCACCCGGGGCTATTTCCAAGGAGTACGCACTACAAGTTCCAACCTGGTTTCCACTTGGGTCCTGCCTATGTAGGTCATTCTAAGAAAAGGCAAGGAAACATTTTATTTCTTTGTTTTTTTAGCTTTTCCTCTTAAAGATCAGCATTTAGCTATTCCGTCTCTATAACTCCTGGCCAAGTCTTTCTTCTGCTTTCCAGACTCATATATTCAACTCTACGGTCTTTCTCCATCTGGATGCCCACAGGCCTCCCTTCCCCTCCTACGTCCCTGCCTAGCTCCTCTCCACAGAGATGAGGACTCTCTCATTCATATTTGTTTTCCTGTCTAACACATGTGTGCCTGGTCCATACTAGAGGTCTATGTTGCTAATGCACAAATAAATGTAACCAATTTCAAACCAGCTTTTTACTTAGCCATTATTTATTATTAGGTATTATTTTTTTAAATGTGACCTGAATTGTTGATAGAGTAATACAAACATAGCCTTGGAGCATTCTGTTTAATATCTTGTTCTGTTCATGGATTTTAATACCTCTTAAGACAATTTTTACTAAAACCATACCTAATAAGCAGAAAATAAGAACATGACCAGAAGTTTCTTAAATTTCTTATCTTGGGTCTACTTTATATACTTTATATAAAATGTATATATACTTTATATATATTTCTATCTTAGTTTCAAGTGTGGATCAGAGAACATTAGTTGTTGATATTCCCAGTTTCCAAAGTAGAGTGTTGTATGGGAGTGATTATGTATGGGAGCAGCATGCATTTTGAATTGCAAAAAAAGAGGTAACTAAAACTAAGTTTGAGATTGAAGAGGCCATTAAAGAACATGTCTGGAGAAAGGTGCTAGAAAACTAGGGCATTTCCCTCCCACTACCTGGGGAGAGTAAGGAGGCTACTTTCCCTCACCT
The DNA here is from genome assembly GCF_054644295.1 of Miniopterus natalensis. Classification (NCBI taxonomy): domain Eukaryota; kingdom Metazoa; phylum Chordata; class Mammalia; order Chiroptera; family Miniopteridae; genus Miniopterus; species Miniopterus natalensis. Next base: position 49,286,835 of record NC_142083.1, read on the forward strand.
CAAGTCAAGTGAGAGGAGCTTCTGCGTGTCTCCCCTGGAGTTGAGGGACCCAGCAAACTGGTAATTAAATCACACAGAAAAATAGTCTACAAGGGAGAAACTGGTTGAAGTGGCTGGTGACAGTGAAGAAAGAAAGCTTTATTGGAAATAAATTGTGATAATAAACATGAGAGTGGGAGCAAGGATGTATAAATATTTTTCATGAACCAGATGTTGGCCATAAAGGAGAGAACCAGGCTGGAACCATTTTAAATTTAGTCTAAGAGGGCTACATGAAAGGGTGATATGACTCTCCCAGGGGTGAAGGGGATGGACTACTACATGCCCTGGGGCTGGAGAAAAAATTTAAAATAACCAGCTGGAAGACAGAAGACCCACTGCCCATGTCACAGGAAGTTTACTCAGGTGTGCCCAATGGGGTGATTTTCAAAGAGATCCATAAAAATGTCCCCTAAGAAAGAACAGCTTTGAACAACCAATAAGACCAGAGAACCCCAATGTCAAACAAAGGTATTTCCTGCCTGTTCCCTCTCTTCCTTCCCCCTCACAACCCTGGAGGAAACAGAGGTAGCCAATGGGGTGGGTAGAGAGAAAAGTAACAATATGCAAGAACATGGACTTATTCTCTATGCCTGCCTGCCCCTGCAGACTTCAACCAGAGCAGGTCTAAGCTGGGGGAGGAGAGAAGCCTTAATTTGATATGAAGTATAAAGTTATGCTATGACATGGGACTTGAAACGAGAATGGGTTTTATGACAAAATGGACTAGAAGGCTTTTAACTTTCTGGGAATGCTTGAAAAAGTCATGGAACCTGCCAATATTTCATCCAAAGGGCAGCTAAGATCTACTCAGAACAGGTTTGAATGAGCAAAGAGAAAAGGGTGCACTTTTCAGTTTTATCATGCATCCTATGGATTCCTGTTATTTCCACAAATTATTACCATTGCAATCCAAAATTATGCTTTGAAAATCAAAATAGTTAATGTAGTAATGTAGTAATGTCAGGATACTTGAAATGTTTTTTCTGAAGAATGGTGATCACTTACATTACCCAAGGTTGCAGCTGTAAATTCTACATCTTACAGTTATGGAAGGAATTGATGACAATAGTTCCTTATTTTACTTGACTTTAAAATATATTTTTGTAATAATATAAGTTAATGCCCCCCAAATATTTTTCACTAAAACATTTTATCATGTAACCATGTTGAAAAATAATAATTTTTTTTTTTTACTATTTAATAGACATTATATTTACCAGTGGGCACAAGAACAAAATATATTATAAATTATCTTCTATGAGCAGATCTATAATTCAATAGGACAAAATAGATTCTCAACATATTATAGATAAAAAAAGTAGTAAACACTTTAGCTGATAATGGTGCTTGGTCTATAAATCATTATCTAGCACATGCTGAAAATATAAGGAACCCCTGAAGAAATAATTTTAAAATGGCATATAAGAAGGCTTGTTTGCTCATACTGTGACTAAACTTAGTCTCACCATCCACTTTGTCTGTCATATCCTCTTAAAGCAGAAAGCAGGCAGCCAGATCTAAAATCTGAGAAATATTTCAACATCATCCTAAAAAGAATAGAGTGCTGAATACAAAGTGTACTTCCAAATCACACCCTGGCATCAGTATGTCTGTGAGACAGAAACCAGGTAGAGGAGGAAGGAGAAACTCTTGACTTGGTCAGTCAGTTGACTGCCTTCCATTCACAGTGCACTGAGCATTTGCTGTTCCCACTTTCCTCACACCCTGGCACTTCTGTGTGCAGATCCTGACGGGACCTTTGTTTTTTCTGATGAATGGGCCTGTAGAAGCTCTTCCTTTTCTTTAAGGTTCTGAAAAGACTTAAATTTCTACAGACGAGGCGATGCAGAGTATATGCCAAGTTAAGAAGCCAGTCATTAGGAGTGAGTGGAAAACAGGCGAGGTGAGAACACACCCTACACTACTGCCCGCTAAGAGCCTGGGGAGGGATGTGGGGACTCCCCCATCATGTTTTGGGATTCTCCTTGGCTACATCTTCTCAGGTCACTGCCACAGGTCACCCTCCTGGTCAACTTTGCCTAAAGACCTCATCTCAGTACAGCCATCTGTCAACTACACTCCTTCTAGGTTTATGCCAACACAGTGCCACTCAGAACCGTTGGCCTTACATTGAACTCTCCTTTACTCCCATTGAAACATCTCAAGGCTTCTCAATTTGGACATGATTTGCGTTATTCATTTAGACTCTGTAACAACATCTTTTACAGTTTTAATCTGCCCTCCACTTTTACATTTACTCATAGCCCTAGTTGATAGGCCTCTGTTGGGAAATCATAGCCACGTATGTCCTTGAATTGATCACTTGCACAAAAACATATCCGCATCCACACGCACACTCTTTTCACAGGTGTACTAATAACAAATCAATTTAAGTACCACCCCAAATCCTGCCTTTTCCCTCCAGCCACCATCCCCCAACCCTGGCTCTGCTACTTCTCTTACTTTCTGCTGGGAACTACCTTAGCAAAGGTGGAAAAGCCAAGGGAATATCCATGCTCATCACCAATTGATAAGGAGCTTCCCTAGCTTCATAAGCAGCTTTCCAAAAGTTCCCAGGAGTTAATTCCTTTGATTTAAACCAATAAAATACAGAAGGGAGACAAGAACTATTAGATAAATGTCCATATGTCTGCAATAGATTCTTTGAAGCGTCACGGTTCCATACAGCTTCTCTGGAGACATTCTACACAACCTAACACCCACAGCTGTATCTTTTCTTGCAGTTCCATCATGTACCGCATGGATTTGCTCTTTTTCTTCCTTGCCTTCTTCTTCTTTCCCTCACTCTTGCTTCCCTGAGGTTGCACCTTCCAATAAACCATTAGCAGTTACCTTTTGTCATCTAAGAAATCTACGTAAAAAGAGTATAAAATAAAGTATTTGCCTTGGTCAATTTTTTTTATTATTTGACAGTTTTTTCTAATGTTTAATACCTGTCTCTCTTTTAAACGCTAAATGGAGGGCAATTTTAGCTTTTTATAGGGTTCACTTTATTTATAAATGTGTGTCCTGAAGATTTCAAGATATAATCATATTTTATCAATGTAGTATATATTTTTAATCATTAATAATTATTTTCTCAAGATGACCTAACATCCTTGAATCTGACTAAACAATAAAGTTAGTTGGAAGGTCAAGAGGAGGGTCTTCTGAGATAATCAGAATCAAATCTAGATTGAATTTGCTAGAGCTGATGTCACTTCATACTGTTGGATTTATGTGCATGAGGATTGAGCTGGACATTTCTCCTTTTTATGTTGTATTGAGCTGTTCTTTAAATTACAGAATTAAATGTTCAAAGAAGAAATCTTTGAGTTACAATGTCCCTGAATCAAATGCTGTAAAGATGAAGTAGCTTTGCTGTTATGTCTGTCAAAGCCATCTAGCTATACTTCACATTTGGTGCCTTTATATTTGTTCTTCTATTTCTATTTTGTTAAATAAAATGTTGGAACATATACCAAGAAACACAGATTGTCCATAGCAGCATGAGACTTGGACTGTGGTTGGAAATAATTTAAATGAAACATGAAAACTGAAGAAGTTTCCAACTTCCCAATTTAACTTTGTATAAATTATACCCCTCCTCAAAAATATTGTAACACAAGACTATTATATTAAGACATCTAAGTATCTAAACATATGATTGATAGATTATATTTGTGCAAAGGTTATATTTTTTAAAAAATAAAAATTAAATATCTCTTTTTAAAAAAATTACTAAATCTCACCAGAATAAAGTACCAAACATAGAAAAGTCCCCAGAACTTAATTCTTGCTTGAAAAAATTCTTACCTAAAATATAAATTATGCTCATAAAGAGAATTCTCACCCAAAATATATATCCTATGTCAGATAAAAGGCATTCAATGATAAAGATGTAAATAATCATGCAAATGCTTTTCCAGTTGGGCAACTAGAAATATTCATTTTATTCCACAGTTCTCCAAAATGCTGTGTTGCTTATCAAGTTTTAAAATAACTGCTTCCGTGTCCACATTTTGGCAGCCACAAACTGTGGCGTGACTAGAACTTTGCTCATGTTACTTTGGATTCACAGGCTGTGTCTAAATGCAGCCTCTGGGTTGGATTGCTGCATGCAGAATCTAGCCAAATTGGTGGCAGAGATCTTTATCAAATGTTAAGATATCAAAAAATCCAATTATTAAAGACATTTTAAATCTATAGACCCAGACAGAGTCTAGGCCAAGGCCCAACATACGCCACAGAATGACAGAAGACATTTGGAGGCTGATGCAACTTTTAGAGTTGGTAACAGATGACCCTGATTGGTTCTAAAAACCAGTCCTGACATAATCACACATTGCGCTACCAGAGAAGTTTCCTAAAGAAAATTATTGCCAGTCCTGGCCAGGTAACTTGGTTGGTTGGAGCATTGTCCCTTACACCAGAAGGTTGCAGGTATGATTCCCAGTCAGGGCACATACCTAGGTTGCTGGTTCGATCCCTGGTCAGGACAACTGATTGATGTTTCTCTGTCACTTAGATGTTCCTCTCTCTCTTTCTCTCTCTCTCCCTAAAACACAATCAATGGAAACGTATCCTCCAGTGAGAATTTTTTAAAATGAAAATTATCTCCAGTCCAATTATGATCTTCCTTATAGGGGCAAGACACCAACAGAGAAAACAGCAGATATACCAGTTGGAAAATGTAATGAATAATTTTACTCTTGTACATTTGAAGACTTAGATTAAATGAACAAATTTCTAGAAAACAGTAACTTACAGAAACGTACTCAAGAAGATATTAGCAACTTGAGTAGTCCCATAACCATAAAGAACATTAAAGTAGAGTTTAAACCTTCCCACAAAGAAAACAATGGGCCTAGATAATTTTATAGACAATTTCTACAAAACTTTAAGGAAACAAATAATTTCAATTTTATACAAGCTATTCTAGAGCACAGAAAAAGCAGGGAAGAGAGGACAACTCATTTTATAAAATGTTGATGCTAAAACCAAACAAGGACAGTAAGAAAAGGAAAATTACAGGCCAATCTCATTTGTGTACATAGATCCAAAAATCACAGACAAGATATTAGTAAACTTAATTGCTATTCAGTTTCTATCAAGAATACAAGGTTGAGACTTGTGGTTTTAGCTCTAAGATATAAAGAGCTTAGATGTTGTCACTTCCATCCTTACAACAAGAAAAAACTGGACAAACTGAAAATCAAAATATTTATTGGATCTATCAGGTGACTGAGGCTGCAAGACAAACTGCCACCCTAAACCTGAAGAGAGGCACATCCAGAAAGATATAGCAACCAAAGCCTCTTCACCAGAGCAGAATTTGCTGGAGCCATAAACTGAGAGGTACCAGTGAATGATAATTTTGACAATTGCTGAAAGCTAAGTGTGGATTAACGTGAGAGTGAGAAACTCCTGGGGCCACAGGCTTAGAATGGTACCCAGATTTTTATGGCCTTTCTTTCTTTTTTTTTTTTGGTAGTAAATTTTATTTTTTATTATTTTTTTAATGATTTCAGTATTTTTTTTTGTTTAAAATATTATAGATGTCCCTTTTTCTCCCCAATGACCCGTTCCACCCCGTCCCATCTCCCTCCCCAGTCTCCCTCCCCACCATTGTCCGTGTCCTTGGGTTGTGCATATATGCATATAAATTCTCTGGTTACTCTCTCCCCCTCCACCCATCCCCCTCCTCCATCCCTCTGACATTCGTCAGTCTCATCTATGCTTCCATGTCACTGAATCTATTCTGTTCATCAGTTTAGTAAGTTCTTTAGATTCCTTTCCAGGAACTTTAACAGGTTCTCACTTGAGGATCTGAGGATTGGAGGAAGATTCACCTGTTGCTTCAGCATGGGGAGGGGAAATCTACCCAGAGACAACTCCATTAAAAAGGCCTACTCTCCAGGGCCAAGGTCTTTTCTTTAGCTTAGTTCTGAAACCTGATCCCAGCTAGGGGGGAAAATCCTCCCTATCCCAGCCCACTCCAGCCCTTCTGTCTCATTCAGAGGGAAAAAACAAAAATCATAGTGAACAGGGGACAGGCGTTCAACGAAACAGATTTGGAAAGCTATAGCCCAGGAAGGGAGAAACAGGAAGGGTAATAAAACCCAACCACTAAAGGAGGGACAAAAACACCTGTGAAGGCCACAGCCCTAGACATAGTTTTCCTAAAAGACTGAGAGTTAATCAGAATATTATAGAATGCTCCTCTCCTGCCCCTACCACACACCAACAGGGCTTCAGGAAAGATACAGTGGATTACAGCTTAAAGAGCTACAAGACAGATTCTCTGAGAGGAGTAGTACATAGGGAAGCCCCGAAACAAAAAGAAGAGACAAAAACAAGGGTGCTGGAGGAATTTGAAGCCTCTAGAACTATAGCCACAACCCAACCCAACTCCTAGCAAGATTATCATAAATCCTTACACTAAAGCCCTATTAAAGCAGTTCCTATTACTTGATACAATATGCCCTGCTTACAACAAAGAAAATTAAAATATGCCAAAAGGCAAACCCAAAACCCCAAAACTACCCCCAATCTGAAGAGACAGAGCAATCATTAGAACCAGACTGAGACATGAGGAGGAGGGAGAGGGCTAAGAGGAGGCCATGACTCTCAGGCTTCCAGAATGAGCAACTGAATAGATGGTGATGTAAGTTAATATACAGAAAGAAGAACCAATTTGGGGGGTGGAGGTGGAGAGTTAGATAATGAGTTCAGTTTTGAACAAATTGGGTTTGTATACTAGAGTCATATCCAGGTGGCAATGCCCAATAGGTATGAAAGACATCAGAGACAGTCAAAGAGCAAAAAAAGTAGTTTCCATAGTAAAGAAAAAAATCAGAATACAGTCTGATATTGTTAGGAAAGGGTTAGTGTCAATAATTATGATGGTCAGAGGCACTTCCTGGAAAATGTGCTGCCTGGGAGGAAAAAAGTTAAGAAAAACCACTGCTAAATTTTAGTCTTAATTAATAATACTGTATTATACATTTGAAAAATTGCTAAGAGAGTTGATATTAAAAGTTCTCATCCCAAGAAAAAAGAATTTGTAACAATGTATGGGGATGAACACTAACTAGATTTATTGGGATCATTTCACATATCAAATTTCATGACGTTGTACACCTGAAACTAACTGTGTCATATGTCAATTATATCTCAATTTTTAAAAAATAAAACAAAATTGCAATTACTGGTGTCAAAATAATGACATCTAAATGAGTTGAGAAGCCAAATTTGTAAAGACATACTTTTAAAATCTAAATTATTATGCCTACCCTTTCTGATGCCAATGAACATTTCTCTTTATTAGTTATTTATAGATAGAATACATAAAACATTGTTAGAGTGGGTAATCTAAAGTCTCCTTGTGTTTATGTTCTTCCTATAAACCAGACCAATCCAAACAACAACAACAGCAACCCCAGATCTAATGGAAAAGTACAGGGGTGATTAAACAACCCTACCGTGGTGGCCCCGGCACTTGAAACCCCTCCATAAACTCCTGATGAGCTAGAGTAACAAAAATCAAATGAATGCTGGAAGCTGCTCTAGCTTTTCAGATTTCAGAGTAACATATAAGAAAAGTCTATATATTCCTAGAGATGCATAAAGAGACTTAATAAATATGACAAAGAACATGAGAAAGCCGTCAAAGTTTCAAAAATGGGCTTTTAAATAAAGCAATTATAGAACTGATATATGTAGTAGGATTCTGGGTTTTCTTGCTTTGACTTTTTCTATGTCTCCAAAAAGCACTATACTTTTAAATGTTCTAGGCAATTTCCTTGGCACCTTTTGACATTAGCTATTGTCTTTTCTAATTCCCTAAATTCTCTCTCCTTTCAAAATTTACACTTGTCGCTGCTCTCTCTATTGTTTCCTCTGCAATGTGCAGAGGAGGAAAGACTCCAAACACAGAAAGACCTAAAGGGGTGACTGTGTCACTACACACAGTACATTGCGCTCTATTTTCCTTCAGTTACAGAGTCTCCTTAAGAAACAACTCAAAACAGTTATGCTTCATTTATACAATAAAAATAGCTTACTGTATTAAGCTGCTACATGTGTTGGTAAAGGGTATTGGTTTTTCACTAGTATTTTTTTTTTTGAACACACATCTCTGATATTAAAAATCAGCTTTTTTTACTTTTCTCATTTACTTTCCTAAATAGTATCAGTTAATTTCTAGTAGCTAAAAGATCTGGGATTTAGGAAACCAAGTGCTGTTATTTCACTTCTTGGGCTTCTCTAAAAGCTTAAAGTTCAAAAACATAACAGCCTTAGCTAATGGAAGCTGTCCTTTGATGCAAACATCTATTTTAACACTTCAGATTAACAGGCATCATGTTTATACACTTATACCTTCCTAGATTAGAATATACCCTATGATATATACATTCAAATTAGATATTCAAATGAGTAGTTTTATAGTTTTGCCTACTTTACCATGAATAATTTTAAATGACATAACTATGCTTAAATGGCTGTATTTGAAGGTTAAGCTGCCACATGACAATCTCTTTGTCATATTCTCATAATAATTGACAGATTCGAATGTTATTCAGTGTATTAACCTTTGCTGGAATAATCCTAAACCCTGCTGATTTTGTTTTCCATAATATTTTAGTGACTCTCAACCTACCACACTTTTGTAAATGGGTGTACATAAAGGTCACACCCTTCCATGAAAAGCTTGTGATGCATTTGCAATACAGAAAGACTAAACAGCAAGGATAAAGAGGAAACTGGGGGGAATGGTCAGGAAAACAGCTCTATTTTCAGCAAAGTGATCAGAGCTGCAGTGCTATTTGCTTCAGGTCTCTACCTATCGCTACCTGTCGATTCTCAAGGTCTTGTCTGATCTCTTCCCAGAATTTACTGTAGGATAATCATCTATCCCTGAGCAGATTGGGCCTGAGAACTGTCACCAAATATTGATAATCACCTCTGTTAATTATTAAGGCAATGTATTCACTTTCTATAACAACTAAATTAGTGATTTAAAACAACACAAATGGATTCTGTCATAGTTCTGGGAGTCAGAAGTCCAAATGAGTTTCACTGGGCTAAAATTAAGGTGTCAGCAGAACTGTGTTCCTTCTGGAGGCTGTAGGGAAAAAATCCATTTCCTTGCCTTTTTCAGCTCTGCCTTAGTCCATTTGTACTGCTATAACAAAATACTACAGACTAGATAGCTTATAAAGAACACAAATTTATTCCTCACAGTTCTGAAGACTGGAAGTCCAAGATCAGGGTGACAGCATGGTCAGGTGAGGGCTCCCTTCTGAGTCGCAGGCTTACTGTTTCCTCACACAGCCAGAGGGCTGAGGGAGCTCTGTGGGATCTCTTTAATGAGGCTCCACCCTCATGACCTAATCACCAGCCAAAGACCCTACCTCCTAATACCATCACATTCGCCATTAGGTCTTGAACATATGAATTTTGAGGGGACACAATCAAGTTGTAGCAAGCTCCTAGAGACCACTCACTCTCCTCGCTTCATGGCCCTTCCTCTGTCTTCAAAGCCAGCAACTTTTAGTTCTCCCTCCTGCTGTTGCCTCTCTGGTTCTCTCTTCCCATTCCTTCTTCCACTCTTAAGGAGGCATGTGATTACATTGGGCCCACCTGGGTAACCCAGCTTGTCCCTCCACCTTAAGGTAAGCAGATTAACAGCATTAATTCTATGGGCAACCCCAATTCCTTTTTGCCATGTAACTGCACATACTCAGAGGTTCTTTGAATTAGGACCTGAACATTTTTGGAGAGCCATTATCCTGCCTACCACAGGCAGTAAATTATTACCTAGCATTATTTTTTACAAGTGCTATGATGCTTCCTCAAAATGCAGTATAAGTCCCAAGGGACACCCAACTCTGGCACCCCTCTTACTCATTAACAACTCCACAGAGATATGCACCCCTGAGGAGGACCCCTTAGCTACCACTAAAACAGTAGGCCAGACTCTCCCACTCACAACTTTGCTAGGAAGCTTTCCCCACAGGTACCTCAGCAGTGTGAGCTGGCACTAAATCACCTGAAAAGAACAGAATAGGGGTGGGGAAAGGGGCGGCTGTATCACAAAGCTTGGAGGCCAAGGCAAAAGATCTTTAGGAAGAGGCAGAGCTCAGTGCTTGTGTCTCCCAGTAACTTATGTCTTGGAACTCTGAACATCCTCAATGCCTGTTTTCAGAAGCTGCCTGCAAACTGGTGACTATCCCAACAAAAAATGTCTGAAATCCCCCTATATTAGTTAGGGTAAAATCTAAATCAATATCATAGCTTCTTTCTAACAGTTAGATAGAGATTTAAATCTCTCTGACATAACAGTCCACCCAATCTCAGCTGATGGGGCAGCTCTGAGCACAAATACCATTCATCAGCCCAGATTCCTTTCATCCTGATGTTGCTGCACCATCATTGTCCTCATCTGCATGGTCAACAGTGGGGTTACCTCCAAATCTGTTTCCATCCCATAAAAATAAAAAACAGGGGAAGTTTAAGGTGAATAACTTTTTCAGCAAGCTAGGCAGTGATTGCACTAATCACTTCCCCTCACATTCAGAACTTAATGACATGGACACACCTAGCTGCAAGGGAGGCTGGGAAATGTAGTATCTAGTTAGACTGTTTTCAATATTTATTTATGGTCCACTTTATTCTGGTTGATTGTTTATAACCAAACAAAGCAACTGGGGCTAAAAGTAGCTAAGTCACTTGCTGAGGATTACCCAGAATAGCTGGGGCAGAAACCCATCTCACTGGCCCCAAACCTGTGGTTTTTCCACAGCACTGTGCTGTCCCAGAGCCACACATACTACCTTGCTTTGCAGAACTTGTTTTTTGGGATTTTGAAAAACATCAAGATTGGATCTGCCTCTTTTATGAGTTCTTCATTTCCTTATCTAAACATTCCTTCTACACTCTCTTTGCTTTCACCGGCCAACACATAGTCTTGAAATTTACTTATCATTTGTCATATGCATTCAGTAAAGTTCTGTGTACATTTATAAAGTAAACCCCTTAATTTTAAATGCAGACAATAGATAATTTTATTTTTCTCTTATTTTCAAAGCACTTAATTCAAGTTCAATTCACTTTTTCTTTTGCTGCTTTTAAAGTAGTTTGATTTCTTTCTCCACGGTGGCCCACCTGGATGAAAGGAGTTGCTCTCTGAAGGCAACAGGCATGGAGGCTGAGAGTTAATGATTAGACCCACATCCTTGCACAAAAGGAGACTAAATCAGAACACGGTTAACCAGAGGAGGCTGAAGAAAATTAATAGGTGGTGGAAAACCTTAATTTTTTTACAAAAATAAAAGTTTACTGAAGAACAAAGCCCTTTGAATTTCTGAGTGGGAGGAGACAGAGTATTCTGTTCATTCCTTTCTTTACTAAAGTATTCATTTGTCCTTTCTCTGCTGCTTCATAACCATTTATATTCACTTTCACAAGCTTTCAGTTCCAATTTAGAAGGTAGCTCCTCAAAGACAGAGTGATGATCTTCAATTCCCTCCTCATCCTTCCACAGCACTTAGCATGCCACTGGCGTTTAAAAAATGTTTTTGGAACTCAAATGTAAGAGGTATGAGTAAAAAACTTTGAACAATATATATTTTTTTTATTTTTTCTAGAGCCCAAATGGAAAATGACCATCTGTTGATTATAAATCTGAGGATAAGCTCCACCAAGGATGTCAATGTGTGCTCACTGACTATCTGGGCATCAAAGAGCCTCCATACTGTGGTTTCCTTCTCAGGTGCTTAAAACAGTAGCTCCTACCACCACCCCATAAGAAGGCCAATAACAGTGTATGTCCTTGTAAGCCTAAAGTGCTTTCTCTCAAAGCTGCATATCTTGTCAGAGTTGTTTGCCCACATCACTGCAATCTGTGTGCAGGGAAGCCTGAAACAAGTCCATGTTTGGAAAGTAATAGAAAGTACAAGAGGTTCTGAAATTCATAAGCCTGGGAGAACAATGATTCAGAGAGAAGCTGCTCTTCCCAGTTCTTCCAAGTTGAAAAGCACTCAAAGCATTAGAGCAGTGGCTGCTTGCCTAGGCTGCTTCTTATTGACCTGACTTGACCTTGTATCTCAAGTTTGAATTGGGCCTCCAACTAGAACAGGAAACCACAGCCTCTCTCCCATGACCAACTTTGACCTATACATCTCTCCTCCTCCTTGCAGAAGTATAGCAGAGAGACAGCCAAAAGTTAGGCCAAAGCAGTTGCTTCATTAAAGGTTTAACACTGAAACAGTTATCACAGACCTCCTTTCTCCCCTGTCCACTAATTTGCTTACTTCTCATCCTTTATATTTCATAGGTTTCACTTCCTATCACAGGTGATTAATAATTAAGTGATTATTGACTCTTTTCTATCTCATAGAAGTCACAATAATCTGAGTAATGATGAGACAATTGTACCCTGAGAGGGAAACAGAGATGGGCAGAACTGAAATTACAGTGTTTTCTTTCCTGTGTAAAAATTATATCACCCAAAAATGAAATAGGTTGTAGTTCACAGTCTTCAATCTATAAGCAAACATTTTATTCTATTGTGAATTATGAATTTTCTTTCTTATTTCCCAAATAATCTCTCTGTTCTCAAGACATTATTATTCAGGGATTATGAATTTCCTTGGCTCCAACTATTCAACTTTAAATATTTACTTGGCAGCTGATTCAAATTCAAATAAACCTGCAGTTATTAGGTAAAATAAAGTATTCCCCATAATTCAAACCACTCCTAATGTGGAGAAATTTCTCGACTGATCTAATTTATGTTTCCAGTTTGACCCAGAGTAAGTTGACTCACTCATTACTGGATGACATGTGGTTAAGGCCAACCCAAAAGAACTCATTCAAGGAATGTTCTTCTTTGATGTTGCTCTTGACTTCCCAGAGTTTGTAAAACTAAATCCTTCCTGAAAAACAGTGAATCTGCATGATGTGTGTGTGTGTGTGTGTGTGTGTGTGTGTGTGTGTACACAGCTAGGTGATGAATGCTGAGCATATTTCTAACTATTTTGGAGCAATTCAAAGAACTGGCAACTAGAGAAATCTTTACTAACCACCCTCATCTTATACCACTTATTCTATTTGTATTTCCTCAAAATGGTTTAAACTATGTTATCCCTACTCTTCTTGCATTCCCCACTTTTCCAACATCGATTTTATATCTACAGGAGCTGGATTTTAACCCCTTTAAAGATAGAAGCCCTTTATTTACAGTAGATACTCAACAGCTATTTGAGTAATATCTGGGTGAATGAGTAAATGCCTAATTTTGACAAAGTCCCATTCACTAATGACACTTTCTGGTTACCTACCTACCCCTTTTCCTCCTACCCCCAGTGTTCTGTAGAACCCCAAGAAGAGCATTGGGGTTTGGGCAGGTATCCAAGTACACTACACACAACAAGGATCAGGCAAACTGACTAGTGGCCAGTAACAAATGAATGCCTAGTTCATATCCATGTCATAGATACCCTTAGCATTTGTGTAAAGTTTGGAGCACTTCTGATCTTACTCGTTGATGATAAGGTTCATGAGCAAATACATATTGTACTATAAATGACTCAACTCTGAAACAAACATTTTCCATTGGTTCTCTCCTCATGAATCAGTTTCATTGAAGAATATCCTGAGATTGCAAGACAAATGACTTCTGTGTGAACCAATATTTTCGTGACACAGTATTGGGCAAACAAAATAGAAGACAAGAATAAATTGGATTTGAAGGACTATAGGACTTCAGCTGTCATTCATAGTTCTAGATTTCAAGTGTTTAGTTTGTCACATAACAGCTTCATTGTTATCACTGACTAGCTTTAAAATAAGGGAAAGTTACATATTTGAACTTAACTAAACATATTTTATTTATATATTTAAGTGTTACATAAGATTTCTTTTTATTTTTAGTTTAAAACCATAAAATAAAGCATCAATCATGAAGGCAAAGAAGTTTGTCAGGCACTCTCATGGTTTTTAAACCATCTACACACTTCATTCACTCACAGTCATTAAACAAATATTTCCCAGCCCCAATGCCTGGTGCTGTTCTAAGTGCTGGGAAAATACCTGTGAATAAGAGAATTGAATTCCTGCCTATGTTCTAGAGAATTGGTATAGGTCCATAGCATTTGCTTTTAACTTCCTAAAATAACTGTGATAAGAGTGCTTTGTCCCATATTTCAAATATGCCATGGACTACCAGGAAAAAAAACTTTGTGGGGCAAAAATATTCCATAAATTAATTTTCTCATTCACAAAAGATCACACGGATTACAATATTAATAACAGATGAAAGCTTCTCTTTCTGAGGCAACGCTTTCCAGGACCTTCCACTGTTCTGGTGGTTTAGACACCTCACAGGCCTGGTTCCTATCCCGCCTCCTCTGTAATTTGTGGGTCTTGAGTAAGACGTCTGACCGTGTAGGGAGAGGACAAGACTCCAGAAGTGGTTTCCGCAATGGCAACAGGAGCCACAGGCAACCATATCCCAACTGAAATCCGTCCAAAACAAAGATGTTTCTCCTTTCCCCATCCAGATTAGCTGTATGTTGACCAAATTCTGGAATCCAATGCTCTCCAACCGGCCAACGGAGCAGGCACGGCCTCTATTAGTGCCGAGTGATCCGGAGGAGAGCTGGAATTCTCAGATCCTTCCCTAGAGTGAAGAATGCAGGGAGGCCGCACCATCAGCTCCATTCAATTAGCCAGCAGGTATAAAATTAGTACCTTTAACCAAACCTGGATCCTCTTCTCAGAAACTTATACCTAATGAGGGAGTTTACAGAGCCTGCTGAGATGTCAGCCTTGACCCTATGTAATAAAAACCAGAGGGAAGGCCAAGGCCAGCCTGGATTCCACCAGGCAGCAGGAGAGCAAGCACAGGGGTAGCCAGCCAGGACTTTGGACCAGAATGACTGGGTTCATGACCCTCCACCTTGGCACATTCCTTAATCTTTTAGAGCACCCATCTGAAAATGCAGAAGACAAAACAGTGCCTCCTCACAAGGCTGTTATGAGCATGAAATAAGTAGGATTTTCAAACTAGTTAGCAATGAGCCTGGAGCAAAGTGGTAGCTATGATTCTAGGACACTTCACACGGGGTCCTGGGCACTCTGGGCTCAGAACACTGGCCCACCACTGCTTGCCTATTTCTCTCCACATGACTTTCCAACCCCCCTCCCGAATTAAGAACATATTAATGGTGGGAGAGATTGTATAAATGTTTATAAATGATATCAAACACTAGGTTCATACTAAAATTTTGACATCAAATTTCTTTTCCTCAGTCACCTGTACTAGTATATCAATCAAGAGGAGACATTCATTCAGGTTATTGGACTGTTTCAGGGCACATGTGGCCTTTGTCTGTTTTACAAATTCCCCCCAAATTCTTTTCTAAAATGGATTAGACTATAATTCATTTTTAATGTGCAGAAGAATTGTAAGAAATGCAAAAGTCTCTTTGGTGATATAAAAATTGAAAATGCTCCATAAAAAGGACCCACTTAAATGTCTGACTGGTAAAAGTAAATGGCATTAACAAATTTTTCATTTGTCACACTCCATGAGGTCTCTCCTGCTTGCCATGCCCCTGTGAGCCCCTCCCTCTGCTCTCCCGAGTGCAGAGTATGGGGAGAACAAGGTAACCGGGCTCCTGCTGGAGTGCTGCTCGATGTGTGTGAGCCCGCCTCGCCCTGGACTCTGTTCTCCTTCCCCAAACCAGCTACTCTAATCTCTTTCTTCCATCTGCTGCAGTTTACATGGTCACACATCCAGGTAGGTGCCGAGCAAGCACCAGACTCCTTTGAGGACTCTCAGTCCAGTGCTCATTCCACAAGCCCCAGGCTTGCATTAAGATGCACCAGAGAGAATGCCCCAGGGCTGACTTTTAGCCATAAGGTCTTAGACCAGAATCTTGAAAAGCATCTGAGTGTTAGATATAATCTTGGCCCCAGCACCTCTGGGACCTCTTCAGAGTATCCTCACTTCGCAACTCTAGCAAGCCTCAGCCCTGGACTCCTGAAATACTGGCACGCCCACAGAGCCAGAATATCTCTGAGAGCCAGTGCTGCCCCTGGCGGACAGGATGGCTCCTTGCTCAGCCAGACCGGCCAGTTCTCTTAGAATTTCAGCAATCACCAGCCTGGGAGGGACAGAGCAGGCTGAGGCGCTGCGCTGCTGCAGCCTGTGGGCTGGACTGCTGCTCTGAGGTTCATGTCACACGCTGAGCTGCCTTCACTTAAGTGCTGCCAACGTTCTTCAAAGTATTTGAATGAAAATCTTCATAAAGCAAACATGGAAATCCATTACCAGCAGTCACCAAATGCCGGTGACTTGACAAATGACCAATCTGCCAGCATCGGAGAAATGTGCTGTGCTGACAAGTGACTCTTACAAAGGAGCCCTTTACTTAAATGAGGTGTGTCCCCACCACGGCAGGACACATGGAGAAGTTCGAGGATCAATGAGGCTACTAATTAAAGCAGAGCATCAATCCCTGTGTTTAGAAAGCATTTGGAGAACCAGGGCCCTGTGTTCACTTAAGCCTCTGAGTCTGTGATTATAAAAATGAGCCAGGTTGTGCTGTGGACTGGCCGCCTCGGCCCCTGAGCTGCTGCTGGGAGTGCAGAGGCTGCCAGCGCTGGCGGGGGAGCCGAGTGCTGCGCTCCCATGCAGTGCACCTTCCCACCCAGGCGCCCACACAGTGGCTCCCCTGAAACGCAAGAGAGGATAGTTCAGGCGTATCAGAATGCGAATGAAAAAACAGGCTCTCCCCCTAGAAAGGCATGTGGAGAATTTAAAGCTATTGCCTAAGAAGATTAGGATGAGGACTCTCCCTAATAATCTTTGGCAACTTAGGCTGAAATTCTGCAGAAACTCTCAAGTTGATTTTAAGAAAAAAGATTTTTAAATCATCATTTTTAATGAAGACTACATGCCCCCAAATCCACCTCTCCACAAGACACCCAAACCAATGTCCTCAGCAAGTCTGAATATATTTTTTGTATTTCTCCTTTTATTTACATTATTAGTTTTTATTGAAACAAAGGTAGTCAGAGAACCTTTGTTTCCAAGATAATTTAAAAAAAACCTTTGTACCACTGGCTTATATATGTATATATATACATTATATATATTTATATGAAATGTAGGTAAATACATTATGTTTATATATAATATATAATTATATGTAAATTATATATTACATTAACTACTATAATATATCAAATTTTATGTATTACATAATTATATAATATGATATATAATTGTACAATATAAAATAGAAAATTTTATTATATTTATATATAATAAATATGTATGTATAAATGATTATATAATATTTATCTATAAATTTATTTAATATATGCATATTCCAATGTCTTTACAGTATGAGAACACTTCTATATTTTCTATCACCTTTGAAGAAATATCAAAGGTCCTAGAGGAATGAAATGCACTCCCTAGTCTTTAATCTTCATATTAGGACATGGGTTTGAGCAGTTAAGAGTTTGCAAAGCATAAACCTACAATCCCCGCCTGGTCCTGCAGGCGAAAGTGTACTTAGCTCCCAGGCGCAGGCCTCCCTCTGTGGAAGAAGTGGTATTTTATACCAGGTTGATGACTAATATTTCAAGTGCATTTTGCAGACTCATTTTACCAGCATTCTGTTGTTTCAGCTGAACCATTCATGCCACAATATTTTTATAGGCTCTGAGGCTGAAAAACGTTCCTATCCAGGCAGAATATATGAACCTCTTAGTTTTCTGATGCAAAAGATTATCCTCTTGCAAAAGAAAACCACACTCCTTATGCTGGCAGGTGAATGGGAGAGTGGAGATTGAACAAGGACATGAAATATAGGTAGTACTTCTGAAGTGCCTTATGTTGCAGCATATGTGTAACAGCTGCCTCTCTGCTATGCTGAGATTAAATCAGTGTTTCCGGCCTGGGGTGGGGCGTGGGGAGGCTTCTAGGGGAATTACAGGCCACACACAAGGAGACTGATACCCCTGTTAGGTGGTCACGGTCTTGTATGGGCCATATTTTCTACTAAGTATGGTGGATGAGAAGAGATGGAGTTCTGGAAAGAGACCTGGGTTTGAGCCCCAATTCTACTACCTGTCTAGCCACAGACAAGTTACTTAAGCTCAAGTAGCCCCAACTTTCTTAAAAATAGAATGGGGACAGTAACAGTGTTTAATCCTGGTTCTGCCACTTACCAATTGTATAATAGACATGTTTCTTAACTTCTCTGTGCCTCAATATACTGCCCTATAAAATGGGAGTATTAATAGTTCTCATCTTATAGGAGAGGATTGGATGGTTAAGAGAGGCAAAGCTTGTAGAATAGTGCTAGCACATTAAAAGCTGTTTCAGATGGTTCAGAAAATGCAAGCTTAAGACAGTCCTCCCAGATAAGATGAAGAGGGTGAAGAAAGAAGGAAAGAGTTGGGACAAGAGAGGAAACAATGAACAAACATTGTTCCCCTGCCTTTGAAGAACTTGACCATACTGGCTTCTTTGGAGTCTGATCTTGGCGCCTCTGCTTCTGAACAGGAGCTGCCAGCAGGGTAACAGGGTCCCCAGGAATTGACAACTGCTGTTGTTATGCAGTTGTTTCTTTAGTTGCTTCAACCTACAACTGCTTGAGATCCGCCAAACAAAGTACTTTTCTGCAGACATTGATATGGAAAAAATGAATAAAGAGAATTGCCTAACAAAAGATAATTTTTAAAAGTTTAAGATTAACAGGAAGAATGTTCTAATTTTTATTAGCTTCTAGAAAATTCTCATATAACAACAGCCCAGGAACTAGTCATTGCACATAAATGCCATATTAGTGTGTGACTGTGGGAGCTATTTAAACTCAGAATCTGAGTACTTCTTTTAAATGGCTAAAATCCTCTGCTAAGTTTTGAAGGTAAGGGAGAACCAGGGAAAACTCAGAGGAAAACAAACCACCCCCATCTTATTAATGCTCTCTGACCTCATCTGTAAGATGGAGACATACCACCTACAGTGAAGTCGGCCAAATAGGCCACCAGGGCAGTGCCAAAGGTTCCAATCTAAAAGGGACAATCTCCCTGACATTTGCAACTCCCTGAAAATATAACCAGAAGGAACACAGATACAGAACTTCCTCCACAAAGAGTACCACATTGAGTTGAAATACATTATTTTATAATCCTATGGCAGGGAATAGTTGACATCTAATACCCATACTCCCTCTTTGCATGAGCCTAGGCTAGGAAGCTGCAGTTTCTCAGTGTAGCCATGTGGCTAGGTTCTGGTCAATGACGCGTAAGCAGAAGTGATCCTGCAGCATCCAAATCATGCCCATGGAGAGGAGAGCGTGGCCTCTCCTTCTGCCTGTCCCTTTTCTCCTTCCCACTGCATGGGGTTCGACACGTAGGAAGCCATCCTGGACCATGACTATGAAGATCCTGTTCTCAGAATGGCATAGCAACAGGCTGCAGGGAGTACAGGGAGCTGAGTCCCTAATACCATGTAAATACCATACCAGCCCAGGACTGCTTACAGGCTGGACTGTTAGGTGATAAACTTTCATCTTGCTATTTTGGGTCTCTGTGGCACTAGTTTCATCTGTGTCCTAACTGGGATGGGAGGATGGTGTGAGCTTGCAAGAGGGGTCCTTGAGTTATAACAGTATAAACTGCCTTCAAAGGAGGAAAGGTCTAAGTAACACAGGGTTTTGCTTTGCTTTTTGCAGCCAGAGCTGAACTGCCATAAACAATAAAGAGGAATCTGAGCCTGAAAATTATGATCCTTCTCAGCTCTTCCCACAGGCAGTGCCCAGCCTAGTCAATATATAAATATGACTAAATATTTAGAGAATATCAATTCCAAAGCAGAGGCCCTGGGTACACATCTCAGTCTCATCCTACCTTCCAGGCAGAGTTCTTTTGAGATGTGAGATGTTTGTGAAAGCACTTAGGAGAGCGTTTGCAAGTATTTTGGGCTCAGTAAATGTTACTTTCCTTTCTTCTTGATAGCTGCCTCCTTGTTTTCATAACATATGTGAGATTTCTAATAGAGGACCTCAGCTGTATTCAAAAAGGCTTTGTAAATTTCTTGCCTATAAATTCATATCTTAGATATAAATGCAGCCAAATCACCTGTGAATTACTGGGAGGCCAACCACAAATATATAAAGGGTGTCCCAAAAAAATGTATACACACTTTAACAGCTGATAGCTATAGATTCTATTAAATTTTGAAAATGAGATGTATTCTGCCTTTATTATTTTTCAAAGTGTATATACTTTTGGGGGAATATAGATATATTTTGGGAATGTATATATATATGTGTGTCTGTGTCTATACATGCACACACAACAACACACACACACATATATATATAAAATATATATATAAAAAATGAGTGGCTTTCTGAAAATTTTATTCGGGAACTAATGGTTGAAAGTTTAACCCCATGCCAAGAAACAAAGACATTCATTGGGGACTCCTAATTTAATTATTTTACAGTTTTTCAACGAAAGTATCTTTCTTTACTATAGTATTAAAAGGAATGGTCTGGGTCAATGAGCCCTGAAGTCCAGACTGAAAGTGGAAAATAAAGAAAATATGACATAGAAAAGTATTTTTCATTCATTTTGAAAATCATCTTGCTGTAACTTTATTACACTTTGTCCCTCACTCTCCTCATCATAAGCCCTGCAGTTCATCCAACAGGCATTCATAAGTACTTCCTGGGACCCAGGACCTGTGCCAGGCTCTGAAAATACCAAGACAAAGCCCCACTGGGAGGTCGGGCCAGGAACAGGAACTGAGCGCAGCCCAGGCACAAACGAGGGGCAGCCAAGTCCTCCTCCGCAGAAAAGGGTTCAACGTCCCAGCTGGGTCTGGAAGGCTTAGAAGGACTTTGCGATGGGCACTAGATATTCTTGGCAGTGAATTGATTACAGATCACTTTAGAGGACACTGAAGAGGACTGGGGGCAGAGAGACAAGTTAGGAGACGACTATAATCACAACGGAGAGAATGAAGGCCTAGGTTAACGGGGTGATGGTGAGCATGCCAAAGACACAGAATTTAATGACCAATTAGATATGAAAAGAAAGGCGATAGCTCCACGGTTCTTGGTTTGCTATACGAGTTAGATGGTGTCCAAATAAAACAAGACTAATAATGAAACAGACAACATAAATTCATGAAAGAAGACACCAAGTCTGCTTTGAGATAATGAGTTGTAGTTCTATAGGTCATATCCAGAGGGATATACCAAGGAAGCTGTTGGAACTAAAGGCCTCCAACTCAGGAGAGAGGTTGGGTTTGGATTAGGAGGTCTTCCCACATTCATGGTAGCTGCAGCAATGGGGGAGAGGAGAGGACACAGAGAGAAGGTGTGCAGAAATAAGAGGGGAGGGCCAGAGACAGAATCCTCCATATTTTAACATCTAAAGAATGGAAAAGGAATGAAGAAAAGACTCAGAAGGGTGAGACACAGAAATGGGGATTTCAAAAAGTAGATGGTAATCAACAATCTCAAGTACTGCAGAGAAGTCACTGAGAATAAAAACTGAAGAGGTCAATAGACTTGGCAAGTGGTAAGATATGGGTGAACTCTGAGAGCGGCTCTAGTGGAATCAAAAGAACCCTGAGTGTCATGGGAGGAGAGACAACTGAGCATGCAGAAAGTAAATTTGGCGAGACTAAGTTACTCTTTCAAGAAATTTGGTGGTAAATTGAAGGAGGGAAAGTGAGTAATAGCATGAGGAGGATATCATGGCAAAAGAAAAGACAATTAAAGGTGGAAGAAGATTTAAACAAGCTTGCAGGCTGATCACAAGGGACTACGAAAAGAATGAGGGGTTGATGACCCAAGAAGAAAGTAACTGATGGAACAAGACCTGGGGCAAGTGAGAAAGGATGGGATGCCAGGTCCTAGCTGGACTTCTATCTGTCTTGTGGCAGGCACAAGCCTTGTGTTCCAAAGTCCTTCTTTGGGCTGACTGCTATTTGTAAGAATAACAACAAAAAACTAACCTAGGCTGCATCCTAGGTGCCCAACATACCAGATTGAAAGGTACCAGCACAGGTAATCTAGAAGGCCCAGTCGCCTTCTAATCTATGATATTATGACTCTGCCTTTAGAAGCTAACACTATTGCCAACATCTACCTACATTCATCTCTTCTTGTGACCTTAGCACTGCGCCTTACCCTCCACTCTTCATTCTGATCTTTTAGGTAAAACATAGGTGCTGAGTCCAAATCCAAGTTTCATCACTTACTCCTTGTGTAATTATAGGCAAGTTATGTAACCTCACTGTGCCTCAGTTTCCTCATTTGTAAAATAGAGATGCTTTCATGTCTCAAAGCTGGATCTTTTTATTTATCATGGCAAGTCACTTAGAACTATAAGAACACCTTTATTTCCTAAATTCTTACAAACAAAACAACTACATTTTCGTGACAGATAGTCCCTGTTTCTCCTATTGAAATGATTGTTTTCATATTGTAAATTTTCGCAAAAGCAAAAAAAAATAGTGAGGAGCCCCTTCTAGATACATTACAATTCAAGTCCTATCATTCTTAGAAAAGGCTGAAAGATTGTTGTGGTAGGCTGCATGCCCTCCCCAAATATCTAGATCCTAATCCCTAAAATTTGTGAATGTTACTTTGTATGGGAAAAGGGGACTTCGCAGATGTCCTCAAATTAAGGATCCTGAGATGGGAGATTATCCTGGATTACCCAGGTGGGCCCAAAATGTAATCACCGGTGTCCTTATAGGAAGCAGGCGGGGGAGACTGGGTCACAGAAGAGAAGAAGGTCGTGTGGTGGAAGCAGAGAGAAGCAGAGGAAAAGGAAGCGGCGTCGAGAAAAAATGCTCATCGATGCCTTGAAGGCGGAGAAAGGGGCCATGAGCCAAGGAATGCAACTCCAGAAGCTAGAAAAGGCAAGGAAAGAGATTTTCCCCCGGAGCCTGGACCAGCAGACACCTTGACTGTAGCCCAGCAAAACCGATTTCAGACTTCTGACTCCAGAACCAAGAGGATCTATTTGTATTGTTTGAAGTCCCTAAGTCTGTGGTAATTGGCTACAGCAGCCGCAGGACACTATTACAACTGTTTTCTTTTTTCTGGTACTTAGAAGGCAAGTTATCAAGCCGTCTTTGAGAGAAGGCAGAAATCAGGCTACTGATCCCCTTTTACTCCTGGACCACAGAACAAGACCTTCGAGAGTCCTGGCTGGGGTCTCCCCCAAACCAGAGCAGCCTCTCAGGCCCTAGGAGGGAGGATTGTCCATTCTCATCCAAAGGAGAGCCCCAGAGGAGATTCACATGTGCTGCAGAGAATGGCTTTATGTTTTTTTTAATCAAATGAAATTAAGATAATTATTTCAGATATTACATACAATAAAAAGGTAATCAGACTAAGTTAAGATTCCACTTTTTATTTGCCCAAGAAGCAGGGAAATTCAAGCTTATTTTTAAGTACTAATAAAACCTGCAGTGTAAGGAAGTGGTTTCCAAACACAGCCCATAAAATAAGGATGTATTTAAAATGCTGTTATTAGATAATTGCCATTCCCACAAACTTCCCCTCATGCATCCTGGCAGCTGATCACACTCTGAAGAAAAAGGAAGAAATGGTTTTATGAGTAGTTTTTTTCTTCTGACATTTTCGTGAACAATAAGATCATGTCACCAAGAAAAACCTGCTTCCAGAAAGAAAAAAAAGTACTTAAATGTTGTCAGGTGGTCCTAAGGGAACTAATGAAAAATGTACTCCTTCCAGGAGGCTCTCCGGATGCCTTAAAGATGGGGCCAGGACACAGAAGCCTGGAGATGTCTGTCGTTTACAGCCCACCTTCCTCTTGAGGAGCAAGTAAATGGCATTGTCTGAGTTGTCATAAAGTGCGATTTATGTGCCCAGATAAATGCCTGTCTCTGTTTGTCCCTAATCCCACTTGGAAGAAAGATACAACTTGGATTTAATGTATCCTCATGGAGCATCGCAGAGACCTTCAGTGAAAATTCATTTTAAACACTACTTATATAATTCTCCATACTTGAAAATTTACCGTGAACAAGGAGATTTGATTCATACGAAACATCTAAATCCTATTTTCAATTTGATATATCAAACAAACATTGAGCCTCCTCCCCTCCCCCAAGTGCAAGAAAAAAAGCTAGCTGCTGAAATTGGGGATAAAGCTCAACAATGAAGGAGTCACCTGCCTTGATTGAATGAAAACAACCTTTTCTAAGACAAAAACATAAGAAAGATAAAGACAGAAGGAAGCGTGTAGTCAAGAATATTCAATTCAGACCTGAATTCTCCGTGGATGCACTATGGGTTACACTGCACATCTGTTATTTCACTTTGCCTTAGCCTCTGCTCCCAGAGTTGTGGTAACAATTTAAGAGATTCAGTTTTGCAGGCTCGTCCCAGATCTAAAATTCCCAGAAATTTCCATTTTTTTATAATTGGCCCAAACAAACTATTCCAGTATCATAAATAATTGAGGGCTAGCCTATATTTTTGGAGTGTGTTGAAAAAGGAGTTTTTTAATTCTCTGAGGTCACAGTTCAAAAGTTACACATATCAAGAAATAAATATCAAGTATATAAATGCTCCCCTCAAATGCACTAAGAATAACCCTAAGGCCAATGTTCTTAAAAAAAATAAAAATGAAAACTATAGAGTAAGCATACCTTTCCAGAGGGTACCAAAAACCAGGTGAATCAAATTCTATTGGTATCAGTCTGGCTGGTGATTGAGAACCACATTCTCAGTTTCAAAATCCACCAGCAATGCCATTAAGTCTTCATGAAAGGCTAGGCTCTGTTTCCCGCACACTTCAACACAGAAAGGCAGCTGCTTTTGCTTCTGCTGCTTTAACTGAGTTCCAGGTTTCCTTCAGTGTTCCTTTCTCCTGGTGGATCTGAATAACCTGCTCCTCAAGGCCTAGAGTCCTTGTGGAACTTGCTTTTTGCTTCTTTATGCTCATCTCCCCAGCCACGCTAGAAGGCAGCCTTTCTTTTCCTCCCTTCTCACTTGGCTCATTCCTTTTGTCACACAGGTAGTTTGTGACAAAGCCAGGTCTAGATTGTATCTCCAGGGCTCCAGAGCACCTGTTTGTCTGATAGCCAAACAGACCCCCCTGCCTTTAAAAAAAATTGTTTGTTCAAATGTCATCTTCCTTGGCTCTTTAAATTTTGAGAAAATATTGATTAAATTGCTAAATAAGGCTCCTATCATGGAGAAAAAGCCATTGTTAATGTTTCTAATTTATTTTGTCACCAGTTGCTTCTGGCAAAAGAGGAGAAATATGTTAAGCTTTTAAGACTTCATGAATGGCTCTGTAAGCAATGCTATGTACAAGTAAAATAACAACTTGTGAAAACATTTTTAAAGAGCCAAGTGAAATTAAACTTAACAGAAAGTTACCCCAAAGAGAGGAAATAAAGGAATTATTAGTTTGGTTAGTTTTGTATCATTCCTGGGTTTTATATATTTATGCACATTTTTGGAATGGCATGACCTAATATTGTAAATCCAGATACACATAAAACAAACTTTGGGGGAATTTTGTTAAAGAGAAGCATTAAAGCAAAATTAGATTTGGTGAATTTTATGACATAGGAAAATATATATATTTACTTGTTTATTTTTTATGGAATTCAGGTGAGCAACCCCAAACTTGCTTTCATCTGGCCAAATTAAAAGTCTAATTTGAATCTCTATACTTGAAGTTCATGTTGTTTTTATTTGTCTATTGGCTTTATAACTCTCTGTTTATATATCTAATCTTCTGAACAATTTTATTCTAGAAAGAAGGTTGTGGAATGCTCAAGAACTGAAAAAGAGCCCGAATTAGAGTGTGACATTAACTACTTAAAGAACAGAATGGAGCTGGTACCATGCAATGTGATGTTGCGTGTGGATTAGTATACTACTAATAAGCTAGATCAGCTTTTGAACTTCTCAGGTACTCCATTAATTAGCGCAAAAAGAGCTCCAGAAAATCTTATGTGTAAAGGAGGTTAGTTTTGTACCATTGGCTTTATAGCCTACTAAATTACAGATATTAACACTGAAGACCAATACCACTCAGGAAATTAATAAAGTACCCAGGCATCTTGGCCTTCTGACAAATATACAAAACATTCCGGACCCAAAGGGATAAACAACTGAGATTACAACTGTCACCCCGCCCAAGGCATCCCATTATACCTGAGTCAACAGAAAAACTGATTGATAACACATATCACAGGGCGGGGCGTCTGTGTGTCCCTGCAGAAGGCCTCGCTTTCCTTTTCCTGCTAATGTCAGTTACGAAACGCTGACTCGGGATGTTCTTCTGCTGAAGGCCTGTTCAGTGTTTTCTCTTTTCCCTCACATTTACGTTAGCCCTTTCCTTGAATTATCTGATGCTGTTTTTCTTGGCAAGGCCGCCCTTTCCATTATGGCGTGTTTACCTTCTAAACGGTCCCTGCTTCCTCCTTATCTTTGTGAGCTTATTAAAATTTCCAGCTCCAACTGCTCACTTCCCCTCTCCAGAATATCCTCACCTTCACAGCTCACTTCTCTTTCTCTCTTTTCAACCCTTCTTTCAACTCTCACCCCAACCCTCTCACCCCTTTGGAATAACAAGTTATTTCCTCTTTCATTTCCTTTTACAGAAGATGTTTTTGGACCCTTTCCCAAAAATCTTTGGCATGAAACCACACTCATGCCGCTCTGTGTTTCCATTGGGCACGTCGCCAGAGGTGTTTCATCGGCCCGAGCCCTTGGCCTTCACACCAGCTCAGGTCTGGCGCTGCCAATCACGTTCCAGAAAAGCCGCGACTGCGCTAACAGGACTGGGGAGTCTTCATCCCTCTGGCAACGGGTTTGTTTTCATATCATTTTCAAAAAAGTCTGTTTGAGGTATGAAAAATCCAGATTTCTTTTTTTTATTGTGAGTGAAAAGGTGATCAGACGAAGGGAGGGGATGCTGAGCCAAGCAGTATTTGCCATAAACTGACATGTTTCTCAGTTTATAGAATAAGTATATTATCTAATCACTTTTTCTTCTTTATAGGTCAATCCAGAAGTATGTTTGATAGTTGCATCCAAGCTGCAGAAAAACAATGTGTTAAACAAAAACTCTACCTAAAATTGAGTGTCTTCTATTTTAAAGTTTAAAAATAAATTCGGGGGGGCAGAGTCCTATCAGTTTGTCTTTTAATGGGGAATGGAGTGTTATTACCAATAATGATTATATTAAACAGACTAAAAACTTTACCATTCTTTACTTGATAGTGTGTTGAAGTGAATGGTTTCAAAACATATTTTGATATTTGTTCTTAATATTTATGTATCATTAATATGATATATTCAAGAGCTAGAGGACAGTGTCCTGAGATGAAGGTGCTTCTCATGTACTGAGACACAAAGACAAGAAGCTATAACCGCGCCCTAAGCAGTCTCTCCACATTCTATGTCTAGTGCTCTGGCAGCCAAGTAAATAAATATGCGTGAAAGCTCATATTCCAACTAGTGGCACTGGAATCTGGCACCCACAAACAGATACACCAAAAGTGAACAGGTAAGTTATTTCCTTCCATTCAAAACATTCTACATTCAAAATCCAAACCTAGTCTTTTTTGTGAAGTTTGGTTTGGTTCGGTTCAAAGGGCAAAGAGCAAAAAAGACTGTGAATTTTAATCTAATTTAAAAATATTGTTTCGTAAGTAGGCCATTGACTGGGCCAAGTTATAAACATTTCCTGAGTTACTCCAGTACTTTGTTGTTAATATAATTTAAGATGCAAAGTCAAAGAAACTTCCAGTTCAAAATGGTATTTGCCAACCAGCTGCAATATAGCATCTTTCAGTCTGATGAAAATACTGATGAGGGCCCAGAAAAGATCACCTGTAAGGCATCAGCTCCGCACACAAACAAACTGCAGGAGGGGAAGGAGGAGGAGAGAGCATCTGCAGATCAGAGGTGCACTAGTGAGCCCTTATTTGAAGGAGGAAGGCTCAGTGCCCATTAATCCACCTCAAAAAGGAGATCAGATCCCACCCAAGGAAAGGAGCGCAGAGCTAGGACAATCCACTCAGCCTCTCCACTAGCAATGTCCAGTCTGCAGAACTCACTCCTGTGTGAGGCTGAACAAAAAGGGGTGGAAAATACTGCAGAACAAGGGGAAGGGAGCAGCTGCCACAAAACCCAGAGAAAGAGCAGGCAGGGTTTAAGTTTATCACGTGCTGGCTGCCTGAACTTGTACGAGGCACATAAACTTTCCAATCTCCAGTTTTTGTAAGAATTAAATAATGTATAAAAAGAAAAAACTGTTGTGCCTAAGATATAGTAAGTACTCAATAAATGTTAGTATAATGATTTTGAGTACCAGTTAGTATGACGTACTATCAAGCTATCATTTATTCAGCGAATATTATTGAATGCCTGCTCTACTCTGACATTAAAAAAGGTATATCACGTGTCCTTTCCTACCATCATGCTGCTTGCATTCTAGTGTAATAATTAATAATAAAATAGTTTGGCTCCACAAATGATAAACTAAATGGTAAGCAATATGGTAATATTATCATTTGAGTTCTGGGAGAAAGGGTCATGGGAATTTCAAAATCAGAGTCAAAATCAGAGTTTAACTAAAGCTATGTCACCAATTGGATTTAATAAAAGCTTGTGTAATTAGACTTTTACATCCAATATTTAAGAACATAATTACCATTGTACCCAAAAATATAAAAAAAGTAAAAGTACAATCTCTGAACACAGGCACCACACAAATTGTTTCATGTGGAATATAGAAAATTCAAGGAACTTAATTTACTAAGATTTGTTACCAGAAAAGTAAAGCATCAATGCAATAATATCAATTCTAAGTTAATGGCAATCCTGATGTTCTAATAGTCATTATGTCAGAATTGCTTTATCTTCTCCCACACATAGCTCTAATTTTACTATCAGATGACTTTGCTATTTCATTTAATGTTATCAAATTTGTTCTTTTACAATAATTCTGCTAATATTGATAAATATAGATTTTCTTGAGGAAAAATCACAATAAAAACACAGTTTTTAAACTGACTTTTGGAATATGGTTAAATTGATTGACCTTTTTTGTCCATGTCAGGGCCAAAGAAATCAGTAGTCTGACCTAAGATGATGGTGCATTTGCCCCAAAGTAAACCCGTCCCTGAGGTTACTTAAAGTGTCATGTGCTGCTGTTTCTGTTCCTGACCCATTTAACAGAACTAGCTGATTTTTTCGCCCTAAAATTCCTTGAAGATGCTTGTTTTGCTCTGCGTATACTGACTCCTCGGGCAGACAGCCATTCTAATAAATTGTTCTTGAGTTAAGTCTGCTAAAATAAATGTATGCAGGTTGTCATCCTGCCTCACTCATATGACAGGAAAAAATTAGGGATTTTACCTAATTGTGAATTTTAAAACCACGTGATTTTATGTCCCCACAAAAATTTTAAGTAAATAGATATTCATTGAAACAGATCAGAGTATATAACAATTTCTAAGCGTTACACTGCATCAGATGCCAAAATAGAATCCTCCTTTGCTTTCTGAGGCGATCTGTCTATTCTTATTTAGAAAAGCCAAAAAAGAAAAATATCTTCTTGTCCCACACTAAGTACCTCTAAAGTCATGAATTGCAAGGCACCCTTGGACCCTCTCCTATCTTTCTAGCTCTTTCTCTACCAGTAAAGGCTTTTAAAAAATGGAAAGGAATATCTTTATGTTCTTCCTAACAGTTCCCCACTGCCTCCTTCCTTTTGATGGGTAGGTTGATGCTTCCACCGTCAGCAGTCCAATTCTCTACCAGCACATTCTAAAAGACTGAAAAAAAGAAAAAGGTGAGAGGAGGTGTGTGAGAATGCAGAGAGCTGACCACATTGGCTTCAGCTCTGCTGATTGAAACATGACTCCCTGGAGCCACGGGTCCACAACTTTCGTGTCCATAATTGCATATGGAAAGTTTGGAGAAAGAAAAATGCAGGAGAAATACCAAAGCCTCAGATACAAGTAGCTGACCACAAGCGGTTTCCGGAGTGATACCAGGCAACAGCTGGCGAGCGCATAGAGCACAAGCCGAACAGTCTTTGGAGCAAACGGTGCTAAGTTGTAAGCACAGCTCCATCCCTAGGCAGGCTGCTTAGCTTCTCTGAGCCTGTTCCCTCATTCGTAGAATATTAACGATAATACCTTGCAATTACTATTGTTATATAGATTAAATCGAAGTAAAATATGTGGAGTACTTAGAATGATAACTGATCCATAGTAAGTACTCAGTATTAGCTGTTAATATCATCACCATCATTTCTTTGACTTGTCTTTTTGTTATGTATTTCTCGTTTCTCTCAATTCTATCAACCATTTCGATAAACGTGTTTAAATAGATGTCATGTGCCAAACAAGAGCTGCAGGGGGATTTGTGATACAAAGAGTAACTGAAATGTGGAGATTATGGCTACAGGAGCTTACAACCCAGGAGATGGGACAGGGACATAAACACATAAGCACTCTACCTGCTAGTGAACACATGTCACTGTTTTGCCCTTATTTCTGTGTATGTCTGCGTTCACCAACTACATACTCCTCAAAGTCAAGCTCCTGCCTTAGTCTTCTATGTATCCCTAGCATCTACTCTGGCCCATGAGAATTTGATCAATAAATGTTTGCAGAACAAGAAAATGAATCAATGAATACTTTACATTTGTAGCAAACAGAGCCACTATACCTGTAGAGATGGTGTGGCCTTGCTAAGGAGGTCACATGTGAGCTGAGTCTTAAAGAATAAGTTGAAGGACAGTAAGTACCACGTAAAAGGCTTTCTGGGAAAAAGGAACTGTATAAAAATTAAATTATAAATTCTTTGAAGATTAGGGTTCTAGTTTTAAATTCTCTTATAACAGTACACATGACCTTGAAGAATTCCTGAACAAGAAAGGTTACCCATAGATTACTGAGTATCAGCACTAACTGATATTTATTTGAGCACTTAAATGTGAATGGCACTGTTCATAATGTATTATGAATGTATTACAGTATTAACTCATTAAATGCTCACAAGAATCATATGAGGTAAGTACTTATTTTACTCAGGCACAGAGAGGTTAGGTGATTTGCTCAAGGTCACACAGCCAGAAACTAGCAGAGCCAGGTTTCAAACCCATATAGTCTGGGTCAAGAGCCTACAGTCTCACTCACAAACTCTCTCACCTCTTTATTTATTCACACCATCATTCAATAAATACTGATTACCTGCTTTGTGCCAAACACTGTCCTAGGCACTGGAGTAGTGCTTACCCTTCCGGAGCTTGCATTCTAGTATAAGAAGACAAACAATAAACAAAATAAATAAGTAAACAATATAAAATATGAGACAATGAGAGTGCTATGTGAAAACATTAAGGAGAGAGGAAAAAATAAGGAGAATTATGTAAAGGGAGATGATGAATTTTAACGACAGGGTTCAGGGAGGGCCTTGCTGAGTAGAGAGCATTTGAGCAAAGATTTGAAATAGGGGAAAGAGTGAGCTCTGGATTATCTGGAGGAAGGGACTTAGACGCAAAGGGCAGAGCAAGCGCAGAGGTCCTGAGATAGGAGCATGCCTGGCCTGTTGAGGAATAGCAGTAGACCAATGTGGCTTAAGCAGAACGAGACAAGGAGTGTAGAAGAAGGTGTCATAGAGATAAGAGGTGGCCAGGTCATGTAGAGTCTTGGAAGGCCTGGTTTTTACTCAGTAGGGAAAATGTTACATAGGGGTTGACTTCCTTGGCATCACTACCTACCCAGCTCTTCCCTAGCCTGGGTCGAGCATTAAGACAGATTTTAAAACTGTCCTCCACCCATCCTGTTCTTTGCACCCAAAGAGACAGAATCCACTTTGTGGAGCTCACAAAACTATCCCGCCTTCTTTGGACCCCTTTGTGCATACAATGGAATAGAATCATGGACCAAACAGAATCACCACTGACATGCTTACAGTCCTGGGCCTTTGGGAAAGTTCGCCGAGTC
This sequence comes from Miniopterus natalensis, assembly GCF_054644295.1. Lineage (NCBI taxonomy): Eukaryota > Metazoa > Chordata > Mammalia > Chiroptera > Miniopteridae > Miniopterus > Miniopterus natalensis. The sequence continues at coordinate 49,318,945 of NC_142083.1, forward strand.
TCCAACCACAAGTTAGGGACGGGGTGGGAGAAGGGTGCTTCCACTAACAGCTGCTCTCAGCTTGTCACTGCTTCTGGATGACAACTTCCACGACTTCACCTCACCCCTACACAGTGCCGGTGGGTAGCAAGGCTCATTAAAGTAAAATGGGGTTTTTTTCTACACATTTTATAAATGTTTCAAATAAATGCCAATTTTTTGGCTCTAGAACTTAGATCATTTTATTTTATCTCAATTTACAATTTGATACCAGAGTCCCATTTTGAGTGAAAATATTCTTTATCTCTCAAACAAAACCACAAAGATTAAATTTGAGAGGGAAACTTTATAATAAGATAAAGATGGATGTTAGTGGCCAAGCAATTAATAATCTTTAAAATCTATTATCTTAAATTTTTATTTATAAGAAATATGAAATGTCTGAATCAATGAAATTTTTAATTGTTTTTATATAGGTAAAATTTACAGACCTAAAGTTCAGTAAGTAAATGTAAATGACCTTGTAAGCAACAACTTTCAAATAAAGATGTAGAAAATTTTCAACTCCTTATAAAGTTTTCTTATACATCCTCCTAGTCAATCCCTCCAACCTCAAGACAATTATTGTTCTAATTTCAAAACCTCACCATAGATTTGTTTTAACGAATCCATTTTCAGGTGTTTTTTTGGACATTTGCCTGTCTTGTTTTTGAAGTGCCTGATCTAGCCCTTTTGCCCATTTTTATGGAATTGCTTGTGTTTTCTTATTGATAGGTAGGAGTTTTTACATCTTCTTGATAAAAATATTTGGCAGATATATTTTAAAAAATGACTTGGACTCTTGATTTCAGTCTGATTCTATTTGTACTATATCTAGTAGGACTTCTTTGGTATTTGTAAATGTAGGTTATACAGAAAAGAAAATTTATTCCAACCTACTGCATGCCTTTTCTTCTCTTAATGATGTCTTTGATTATCAGAGGTTTTTAATTTTAATGATGCCTTATATAATCATTTTTTAAATTTTGTGATTCATGCTTTTTCCATTCTCTCTAAAAAAATATTTGCCTGTCCTAAATTCACAGTGATATTCTAGGTTTTCTTACTCTAGAAGCTTTGTACTTTTATCTTTAAGTTTATACTCCACCTCAAATTAATTCATATATAGTATGAGGAAGGGGTCAAGTTTTTTTCTCCATATATTTATCCATTTGTTCCAGTACCATATGCCAAAAATATTTTCCATTTCCCCATTGAACTGCAGTGGCAGCCATGATCAAAAATCAATTGATCATATATATGCAGGGTGGGGTAAAAGTAGGTTTACAATTGTAAGCACATGAAAGAGTTTATTTTTGTATTATTATTAATTATTATTTCACTTTCCATACAAACAACTGTAAACCTACTTTGGCCCTACCCTGTATATATGAGTATCTATTTCTAGACTCTATCCTATTAATATATTTTTATATCCTTATGCTTTCATTACTGTAGTTTTATATTAAGTCAAAATCAGGTCATTTAATTCCTCTAACTTTGCTTTTATTAAAAATTATTTTGGTTCTTCTAGGCACTTTTAAGTAACATACAAATTATAGAATAATCTTTTTTCTCCCAAAAGTGGGAAGGCTATTGCAACTTTATTGGAATTGTGTTGACTCTATCTGTATATCAATTTGAACAGAAGTCACATGCTAACAATATTGAGTCTTCTATCCATGAACAAATTATATTCTCCTTTATTTAGGTTTTATTTAACTTGCCAGCATTGTTCTGAAGTTTTTAGTACAGAAGTCTTAAACATCTTTTGATACATTTATTTCAACTTATTTTATGAATTTGATGTTATATTCTTAAATTTTATTTTCAAATTATTTGTTGCTATAATATAGAAATACAAATAACTTTCCCTATTGACCTTGTGTCCTGTGACTTTACAAAAATCACTTAATTCTAGTAGTTTTGTGTTATTTTCTAAAGGCTTTCTATACACACTATTATAGCATCTGCAAATGAAAACAATTTAGACTTTTTTTCTTTTCAATTTTCATGCCTTTCATTCCTTTTAATTTTTTCATTGCCTTTATTTTCTCTCTTTTTAGCTTTATCATACTAGCTGGGACCTCCAATATAATGTTGAATAGAACTTCAGTCTTTCAAATAACTTTTCTGACTTGCTCCCTGTCTCCTCCCTCTAAAGTCATAGTTCGCCGTGCCTTATACTCCTTGATATTTTCCCACAGGTCACTGAGGCTCTGTTCTCACCTCGCCCATCTTTTCTCCTCTCTGTTCCTCAGCTTAACTAATTCCTATTAACTTCTTGAAGTTTACTGACTCTCTGCATTGTCCAAATTATATGTTGCTAATATGGAAAATCTTTTCTAAGTTTGGGTCAGCTTCTAATATTTTATTCTTTTATGGGTCAGCCTCTAACATTCCTTAATGCTTTTCTCTTAAACATCATGTAATATCTCCAAGAGTTCTTTAATGTGGAGTTTTGGGGGTTTTGTTTGGGTGGCTTTTTTGTGGGTTTTTTTGGCAATGTCACTTCCTCTGGGATGTCTTCACCATTTCTTAACAATTTCTTCCAGTTTCACTCCCAAAGTCACCAGTTTTTCTTTCTTCGCTGCACTTCCATCTTTGTTGCCAATTCCCTGTTCCAATGATCTATTTTTGTAAACTGTCATGTGGTTTAATGCTGAGAGGTAAAGAGACAATGCCGCCGTACACTTTGCTTTCTGAATAGCACGTGCATGGTGACCAGTCACCATCAGGCACTGGATAAAATGATGTGATTGGTCACTGACCACGACGGGCATCTGTTTTTTACATCATGCTTTGTGTACTGAAAAGCTAGCAGCAAAGACTGTATTTTAGACACCTACTCATGGCTAGTAGACCATGGTAACTAAAATCTGAACCATGCTGTTGGGGAACTGGCGTTGTCTAACTTAACTGTGGTAACTGAAATTCATGCATACCTGGACCATGCAAAGTGGGGGCTGCCTGTATTTAGAGAATTGGTGTCCCCATTGATTTGATTTGGCTTAAATTTAGTCATTGCGTGTTTTCTTTCTGCCTTAATGGATTTTATAAAACTGCTAAGCAAAGGGCATGGTAAAGTCTTTGGAATGTAGAAGGAATAAATATCAGGTAAAATGTAGGTGTAAAGGAGATGGAACTGCTCCACCTTTTATAGACCTTAGTTTCTATTTCAAACCCTTATTTCACCAAAATTTAACTTCAGTAGATATAGAATTCCCTTAAAGCACACCTGTCTGAGTCTTGCATCTGAATTCAGGAGTTTTATGTAATACCAGGATGTGGTGAGATAAGGGAGATTTCTGATCTCCATTCATCAGCTTCTCTCCACACCAGCATACAATGAGCTACTGTCCTCCTGCCTGGACTTTGCTGTCATAGAGATCACCACATCTGCCCTTCCTCATCTTGGCTGCATAACTCTTTTCAGGTGCCCTGGTCCTTTGGGCAGGTCTAGCAGCTTTCTGTGACTAGAAAAATAGTCTGTGGATCTCCAAGCCAGGCTGGGATGCCTACTGTCTCTGTAAGAATCCCATGTTCAGAGGAGAAATGTCCTCTCCTTTCTCTCTGTCATAAAAAACAAACAAACAAACAAACAAACAAATAAAAGCAGAATATTGCTGCTTTTCCAAACTCTTCCTGGAAAAGGGCACAGTCTTCTTTTTGGCTCTCCAAACCAATCTGGTATCCTACCAATGACTTTCACCCTTACTGGGATACAGTCCAAGAAGCCCATCCCTAGGACCCACCAATATCCCTCCAGCTTCAGCCAATTCTCTTCTCTTTTATACAGGGTCCCTCCCTCACCAGTAAACATCACAAGATGAAGAAGGATCCTGGCTCTGATGATGAAGTATCCTTATTATTCTTCCAAATCATCTTACTGTATTTCTGGATCTTTCCAAAACTCAAAAGCCAAGAATTTGATTCATTTCCCATGACTACCATGAGGGGTTCTGCTACAGTGACCCCTTCTCAAGCAGCTGATGCCACAAGATTCCAACTTCAATGGAAAAGGGATCATAAGATAAAACATGGAAGGAATCACATAAGCTAATGTGTTTCCTAAATTCTATCCCACAGCTAGAGAGAAAGAAACATATTGCCGTACGGTGCTCATGAGCTTAAACAAAGGTCTGTCTGCTCCTTGAGCTCCAGGCCTCCATTACCCAGTCTATGGCATTTTTTGTTATACCAGCCCTAATGAATATTACCAAACTGTTTGTTTGTTTATTTATTTTTACTTTATTTTATTATTTTTTTTAATCCTCACCTGAGGATTTTTTCCCCATTGCTTTTCAGAGAGTGTGGAAGGAAGAGAGAGAGAGAAACATCCATGTGAGAGAGACACATCAACTGGTTGCCTCCCACACACACCTGGACCAGGGCCAGGGATCGAACCTGCAACTGAGGTATGTGCCCTTGACTGGAATCAAACCCAAGACCTTTCAGTCCTCAGGTTGATGCTCTAACCACTGAGACAAACTGGCTAAGGCCCAAACAGTTCTTAATCTAATATTATGCTTCCCTAAGAAAAACACGTAGGGTTTTTTCCTACATTAACAAACAAAAATAATAATAGCAACAACAACCAAACTCTACTTGCCTAGAGATTCATGGTACATGGCAACTTGGTCAACCATTTATATTGGACTGAGGAACTGTCACAGCACTGTTTGACTAATGCTCACTCATATGAAGGAAAAAAGGCCTTGAGGTTCCCGAGTCTTGTCTACTTCCTGGACAGATCCCTCTGCGCCTCTTTTTTGCGCAGGCACCCTTCTTTATTTCTTTCACATGCTTGACCACCAGCAACTCCCTTTCCATTGGTCAAAAGACACTGTGAGACAATTTTCCACCAGCCCCCTGTGAGCACCCAGGGAACGATGAAAACCCAGGGTAGCCTCTCTTTCAAACAGCAAGAGAGCTCTGGACAATGAGTTTTTAATCATTCATTCCAGAACCCTTTGAAGCTGTAAAACTTATTATTATTTCCATAGTAGTAAAGATCACTAATTAACTTCCCTAGAAACTTCTCTTAAGCTTTTTAAAGGGGCTATACCTTTTTTCTAAACTTTAAACAACGTTGAACCAGGCAAAGGCAAAAGTTGTTTATTTGCTTTGTTTTATTTTTAAAGAGTTATTCAGTGGTTTTCTTACATTTCCCAAGTTTACTGCCTTTGGTAACTAATTCTGATATTGAATAACTCTGAGCTCATTTTCTCTCTTCTACATCAAAGACAGTGTGGTCCAGTATTTAACTATCTTGCTGAGCTACAGCAACCCCCAAACCCTGGTGGGTGAGAAGTAATGCACCATCCCAACCTACTTCTTTCCTGACAGGCATAACACTATCCCTCTTAATTCACCAGCCTTGGACCCTAATTCAGAATTGTTCCCTAGTGCAAATGATCTTTCTTACCCCAATTTGGAATTCAGCTTTCAAATTCTGTATTAAATACCTCTTAGGTACCTGACATTACTTTAGGCACTCTGGCACATATAAAAATAGTAAAAGGTGATGTCTGCTTGTAAACATTGCAGCGATCCCACCAAATGTCAAGGCTGATACCTATTTTCCTGTGAAGACATCTTTCTCTTTCTCTAATCTCAGAGCCTCCTTGGATCACCAGCTTTTGCAGACTGCCCTGTCTCCCATCCTTTCTAAAAGAAACAAGTCATACAAATGGCAAAGGCAAAATAATAGTAATAATAATAGTAAATAATGTGCCATAGGAGAAAGGAACCATGATGCAGAACTGCTGACTCAAACCCACCTGCTATCCTAAGAGATCATAGATTATAGTGACCCAAGGGCTTTGTCTGAGACTCACATTCATTTGATTATTTATTTTATTATCCCTTTTGATGACTTCAGTTACTCTCCACTTTTTGGATACAGAAAACTCCGTAGAGTTTCTGAGATGGGTAGAAGTCACAGAGGATGGGAAGCCCGGTCTTGCTCTAAGCAAAGTGTAGTACAGGACCAGCTGCATTAGCGTCACCCGCGCCCTGTTAGGAATGCAGAGCCGCAGGCTCCGTGCAGACCGACCAACTCAGAACCTGCTTTCTAACGAGACCCACTGCGTGACTCCTCCACACACTAAAGCTTGCAAAGTTCTAGTCTATAGCATCTGATAATTTGAAAAAGCCTTCAAAACTACCTGAAGCGCCTGGTTATAATTTCTAGAATGTGAAAGAGAATTTATAATGCAAGTACACATCTTCCCTGCAGTACAGCACGAAGCCCTCTGATTTGTGACTGAAATAAGAAGACATGTTATAAGATCTGTCTCTACTGATATGAATTGTCCGACAGTGAAATTTTTCATGTCATATATGCTTCCACTGAAAGAAAAGAATTTATGTGCTTATCAAATTTAAAATAGTTACATTTATTTTAATAACACTTAACATGAACATGAGTTATGCAACCCTATTAAGGAAAGAACAAGGGAAATAAAATTAGTTCCTATAAAATAACCTTGTCCCCTAAATGTGCCCAAAACAAAATCTTGAACCAACATGACTTTCCTTTTTCTCTTTTCCAAAATATCCTATTAAACAGATTTAACTTTGTCTTTCAGACAAACTTTTCTTGCCAAAGAATGCTTTTGTGATATGCTTAAATCCATATGGATCATTCCATTTTAAAATGGCCATGAATAGTAAAGGAAAAGAACTCATTTTTTTTCTAAAGAATTTACTTGCGGTGACAAAATAGACTAAAATGAGGGTATTGCAAGGGTTAAACTTACACTCCTTGTCCTCCAAAAATCTAATGAAATGTGGGCCTTCTGGGAAGGATGGAGAAAATTTTATAGAAAATGAAGACTCTAAGGAAAACGATCTCCATGGGTAGTTCAAGAGGAATGAGAACCTATCTATAGCATTCAGGATTTAGGTTAAAAATGAGGAAAGTTTCCTGACAATTAAGATTCTTAAATGCATAAATTAGCATTATATGGAAAGTTAAAAGGATACAATGGTAATAGAGCTTTCCTCCTTGAAGTCACAGTGTTGATTATTCTTATTAGGTCTCTTGCTTTAAGAATAATTGCTGTTACTACGATGATGATGATGATGATGATGATGATGATGACAGCAATGACAAGTGAGCACTAACAGTGTACCAATCACTGTGCTTTGTACCTTACATGTTTTGCACGTGCTATTATTGTACTCATTTTACAGTCAAAAAGAACTGAGTCTATGAGAAGTTCAATGACTTCTCCAGGGTCACAAAGACAGCCTGTGGTAGGACCATGCTTCATTCCCAGGCTGCTTCCCTCCAGCGTGAGCACGCCCTACCACACTGCATTGTTTACTGATACTTTAACACAATAACACACCAGCCTGGGGCCCCAAAGTTGGGTTAATGTGGTTTGCTGCAAATAGACTTAAAGGGAGGCTGCAGTCAATGTTGGGAAAGGCATTAACATCCGGACAACCAGGTGGTTTAAACATCTCACTTGCTCCTTGCCTGCTCAATGTGTCATCAGTCACCAGGCACGGCCCACCAAGCTGAAACCTAATTTAGGCTGCCTCAGGGTGTCCATATGCCATCCACATGGCCCTCACCATATCAACACCCAGAAACAAAGCAGTTCTGGAGACATTCCGACTCTCAGTCTCTATTGCACTAACCAACCTTGATCTGTCAACATGTAGCATGCATAGAACAGCAAACACATCCTCTCTCTCTCTCTCTCTCAACTACACACCAACCAAAATCACAAAAATTTTCATCAGAAGGTACAAGCAGAAGAGCCTGAAACAAAATTGATGCTATCATTGCAATAATATAAAAGCAGTGGATTTAATGTTTCTAACATCTACCTATATGAAATAAAGTAACATACGGAAGAGCCAGCCATCAAGCATCATCAGATATACCCAGCAAATGTTGGTTCTTTCTTTTGCCCCATCCTTAATCAGATTGTTCTCACATATTTTATTTTACTTCTGAATTGGAGCGTGGAAAGGCATAGTCCCTATGGAAAAAGCCAAGTATATCCCATTGCGAAGGCAACAGGTTGGAGTTAGAAGTGACAGGACAGCAACAGAGATATTTACAAGGTGCCTCCACTTTATAGAAGGCAGCTCAGTTCCACAAGAGAAAAGGGAGACGACACGAGATAGCAGACAGGAGCTGAGAGCTAATGCAGGAGCTTTACACCTGACTCTAATAAACCGCCTTGTGCTGGAAGAAACCACGAATCATTGGAAGACGCTAAAGGCCTGGACTCTACTGGACGGTTACCAGTAGTTTATTATAAAAAGAAAATACTGAACTGACCAAACACCATGAAAATGACTCAAATGTTTACAGGAAGTTCCAAAACGACAAATGACTGAAGTGGGTGTGAGTAACATTTTACCTTAGAAGGTACATCATTTATACAAAAGGTTTCAGAATTGATTTCTTGGTTACAGGGGAAATTACTAATTTAATATTAATTTTTAAATTATATTTTATCTTATAAAAGTGGTCCTGTAATAAGTGAGACGTCCTGTTTTTCTCAGTGACTCACCCTAGAAACAAGTCTAACATCTGTCTCTGCTCTAGTGCCTGAGTAGAAGGCAAACTATCTGAAAGGAATGACATTCTGCCCTGGCCAGTGTTGCTCAATGGTTACAGTGTCCACCTGCAAACCGAAAGGTTGAGGGTTCAATTCCTGATCAAGGGCATGTACCTTGGTTGCAGGTTCGATCCCCAGCCCTGGTTGGGGCACATGTGGGAAGAAACCAATTGATGTGCCTCTCTCACGTCAGTGTTTCCCTCCTCTCTTTCTTTCTCTCCCCCTCCCTCTCTCCCTTCCACTCTCTAAAAATCAATGGGGGAAAAAGTCCTCGTATGAGAATTAACAAAAAATAATAATAATAATAAATAATAAAAGGAATGACATTCTCTCTAGCAAAGTATTTTTCATTTTTCAAACTCCTGTCCTCCTTTGATATATATCAAAATCTCACGCCTTCTTTAAATGTTCTACAAAATTCAAAGCTAAATGAATATTGTTATTTGCATTGAATCAAAGAAATGAAACCAAGTGTTCTGTCTTCACACCACAGGGTCCCCTACTGCCACTAGGAGAGTGGAGGTGGCAGTAAAGGGGTGTAGTGCACCCCTGCTCGCTTCTGCTTGAAAAATCATTGCTCTTGTACTCATCCTGAAATACTGCTGGCTTCTAGATAAGAGAAATATTCTCACTGACCAAATCTCAAAGTTCCAATCTGGTTTAGTCTCACTGAATACCCTTGGTCTTACAAGAAACCTAATGAAAGTACTAAGAGAAATATGTGAACTCATTTAGTTTAAAAATAATTCCTAGCAACTACATCTGCAAATTTTGCCAGGTATCTAACTCTTATGACATTTCTAACATTACCCATGTTCTACAAATTGATAGAACATTTTATAGGCTGTCATTTTCCGTCATCATCTGGATTTAAGGTTTTTTTTTCCTGGAACACACTCCACATATTAATGGCTCTTATGAGGTACATAATTTGTTTATATGGAGTGAGAAGGCAGCATGGTAGTGAAGGGGTTCAGAACAAGCCCCCCAAGATGTGTTACTTTGGCATGTGGATTATTTTGAGCTGAAAGCAATCGAGACCCTTTGACCTCAGGAGAAATCTTTCCCTTTCCCTTAATGAATATAAATTGGGGGCCTTGCTCATAGCAAGAGTTATTACCAGAAATAACTTTTTATAACCTATCTATAAGGCAGGGTAAACTGCTAATTACTGAACATCTGTTCTTCTTATCACCCTGAGAATGACCTTCTTCCCCTCTGAAGCCCAGGTGCCTTCCCTCATCCTTAGCTCAGAATGCCATATACATCTCATTTTAACTTTCTGTTTTTGAACTTCTCATATATGTGGGGTTCCCAAACATACATATGTAATTAAATTCGGTTTTTTCTTTTGTAAATCTGTCTCATGTTGACTTAATTATTAGAGTGGCTGAAAGAACCTAAAAGGGTAGAGAAAAATTTGTTCCTCTCCCACAGTATTATAACAGGTTCTGAACTCATTGACAGTCAGATGCACCCACATTCAAATCCTGAATCTGCTCCTCACTATCTGAGTGACCGTGACCATGTTCCTTAACTTCTCTGAATCTCAATTTCCACATCTGTAAAATGACCTTAATAATTCCTCTCTCTCAAAACTGTTGGGAGAACTAAAAATAATATATTTAAAGCCTCTTACACAGTACCTGGCACATAGTACATACTTAGTATAATTTTTTAGTATCAAGTTATGGGAAAATTTTCATTATTAGCATAATTTTTAGTACACATGATATTGGGTATTCTTTAAGAAAGAGAATAGATTTTGAATTTTTAAAATGAAAAGTACTATGTGTCTAGATTTAATGAAATTTGATCTTTACTATCATAATAGTGATCATTTTGAGTGAAACTGAAATATTGTTACCTAGGCAATACCCAAAAGCTAATTCCCTAAGACTGAGTGAAAGGAGATGCAAAAATTACTTTGATAATTGCCATTTGTTTCCAAATGCTAGTTTTCTTGTCACATTATATAAATTAACCATACAATACCTGCCACTAGCGTATCAAATCTTTGTATTTTCCAATGTACCAACTAAAGTTAATTTAGAACAGTTATCTAATATTATCAAAACACCACCAGCTTCAGGAACTCTGATTTTTTTTCCATTTTAGCTCCTCCATGCACATGGTCTGGTCTCTTGTTGGTCCTGGGGAACCTGATTCTCCTAGCATGAATTCTTCCCTTCTTACCCGCACCCAAAGTCAGGCACACTCTGCCCAAGAGCAAGGGGGAAACAACCCCTGAGAGCAGGGCTCTGCGACTCCTGCTTACCATACCCAAAAGCACTAGGAACATGCAGAGCGTCACAAAGGTTGTAGCTAATCATTTCAACCAGTGAGATAATTTTAAATGATGATGTTGAAACATTTTCTCATCAACCCTGATAAACTATGATTAAGGCCATGTTTACATTTTGCCAACATGTCGAGAAGAAAACCGACAAACTCAATCATCTTGATATTTTGCAATAGGAAATTAACCATTGCATGGCAAAAAAGAAAAATCATTCTATTTCATGCTAAGAGATACCATATAGGGGATGGGACAATATATTAACTCTTGACTAAAACACAATGGGCAAATACATATTGAATCTTTCCCATAGAATTTAGAATTGGGCATATGTGAAAGTTCCTGGCATAGTACCTACCCAATGTAATTGTTTAATAGATAATCATTGAATGCCAACCCAAATTTATCTTCAACCTGCTAGCCTATGTCTGATGTGTTAATTTATTTGATTATCTTATAGCTATATAAATAGTTGCTTTAATATTCTGCTAAGAACCTATCCATACTTTTGTGCCCTGAAAAGAAAAAACATCTCAGAAGAGGAATACCCTGAAGTTTTCACATCTCAATATAAACCAGTAACATAAATGCAACTTCCTATTAATATTCATGGAATCAGAAACATATTGGGTGCCTTACATTTGATCTCAGAACTCAGATATCAGATCTGTGTTCAGAACTCAGAACGTTTTAGATTTTAAGGTTAATACAATGCATATACTGCATATTATAGTCAGGGTCTGGAGAAGCACATTGAAATAAAGCACATTTTTAGGCAGTGAAATATATGTCTATTTGCAGTGAGTGAGATAAATAAATATTATCTCACTATACAAATATTAGACTATACAAGCTCAGATCAGGTTTGGGACCAAATGAGTTTGCCAGGGCAAAATAAAAAAGAGAATTTTTTGTTTTCAAAGCTTTGGTGGTTTCAAAATTATAGAAAAGATTATAAATCTATGCTTCCAAATTAATATTTTTTTCTTTGATTCCTATCACATTTAGTTTTATTAATAGTCAACTAAAGTTATTGAGAATGATGGAAGTGTGATTCAACTTGCTCCCCCCCCCCCCCATCATGAGTAATAACTTGTGTAGGCTTTAATAATTTTAAAAAAAGGAATGATGAAATTGTGTTGTCAAAGGGATGGGTGATTCACTGAGTACCTACTACATGCTGGGCACTATTCTAGGCTCTATATCCAGAGAACAAAACAGATAAAACTCCTGTTCTCATGGGACTTGCTTACATTTGGGGAGGGGTGTTGAGAGTAGATACAGTTAATAAACATGTAAGCAAATGAAAACATAATCTAAAATCTGATAGTTAAAGGAGCAATGAAAATAATAATAAAGCAGAGAAAAGGCATGAAGAGCGAGCGAGGTTTGGGGACGGTCAGGGAAAGCGTCTCTGAGAAGCTAGGCTTTCGGTGGAGGCTTGACAGGCACGATGCAGTGAGCCTTGTGCCTGCCTGGAGGAAGAGTGCTCCAGGCTAAGGGGGCGGCAGGCGCAAAGCTGGGGCGGTCTGAGGGCCGAGGTGCTGGAAGCGCTGACTGAGGAAGCCGGGGTGGCGCAGTGCCCCGAGGAATGAGAAGCGGGGGAAGTAAGGTCAGAAGAAAAGCACGGGATCTAGGCATGGCTCTTAAGCTGGGAGAGGGGTGGAATGGCAGGTGACTGGAGCCATGGCTGGCTCCGGGTGAGGGGAGGGAGCCAGCCAGGCAATGACCGTGGGCCAGGGGTAGGAGCAGGAGGGAGGAGGGGCCAGGCGCTGCTGTGCTGCCAGGGGCCTGCGAGCCGCTAACCAAGCATGATGGGGCCTGGGGGCAGGGGAGCAGACAGAGGGGAGAGCCCTGTCCTGGGGGGGGAGAGCGAGCAGACGCTGCGCGTGGACCTGTGGAACAAGGAGGAGGCTTGGCCCCAGGACAAAGAAGCAGCCCTGGCCGCAGGTGGGCCCTTGGTCAGAACAGGTCAGGCGGCCCGGGGACATCAGTGCTCAGTTCTCCCTAAACAGGGCCGGGGGCAGCCCTGCTCCTTGGGAGGGCCCAGGCCGTGGAGAGCGGGATCCTAATAAACCCCTCTGCTGTTCCTGAGTTCAAGGGCGGGGTTCTTCATATTTTGTTCTCGCACATTCCTAAACAGTCCTAAAACCATCACAGCCCGGGGAAGACCAGAAAAGCGCTCTGCACCCACTGATGGACAATGGCTTTGATGACAAGGGAAGGAAGCCGCTGTGGGAGCGGGACAACGGGAAGGCTAGGCCTGCAAAGAGTGTGCTGGTCCGTAATAATAGATGAAAACGGGAAAAAGGGAAAGACGTGCCGGCCCAGAGGAATAATGATGCGCATGACCACTGTTGGTAACGGCAGCAAGAAAGCAACCATGACAGCGATCGTCACTGTTAACTTCCATGTAGTGAATGCCACCACTTGCCAGGCGCAATGCCAGGCATTTCACGTGTGACTCCCAAACCTCACAGCCAGATAGGCGGTGCTGTTCCTTGGTATTGTTTACTGCCTACTGGCGCTCTGAGTGGGACCCAATTAAGAAATAAGACCTAGGAATTACACCCATGTAAATTAAAATGTCAGTTTTAATCCTGAAAAACAAAATGAGAAAATGTGACGGATTTGCTGTCACGTGAGGCTTTTAACATACATCCCTGCAAGGGAAGGCTTCCTCCACCAGGGCAAGGCCTGCTCCTGAAGCTTAGTTCATAGCAGGAACATAAAATCCGCAGAAGGAAAAGGGAATGACATCAAGCACTCTACCTGGTCAATAAGTGACTCCTAGTCCCGGTGGGGAAAGGGGAAAGGACATTTCCCTTTGCTCTTTTTCCCAGGGCGGGCAAATTCCCTCTTCGGTGCGGAAGGGTGAGGGATAAACGCACCTGGTCTTATTACTCCCATTTTATGGGCTCGCCAACTGCAGTCCTGAAGTGTTATTTGCCCAGTGAGAGCTGGGCGGTAAAGAGAATTCAGGATTTGTCACTATGCCACATAAGAAATTAACTTATTTAAGTTTTACAAAGGTAATAAGGATCACCAGAGAGGACACAAATATGACAAGAAGACAATTAAGAGCACCCATGGTCACCCACGCCTTTGTGTGTATCTTGGATGAGGGCCCTCTGCCTGTGCATGAGATGGGCTGCCTGAGCCAGGTGATTACTGGGATATTTCCGAGGGGAGTTGGGGGACAAGAACAGGGACAGAGGGCCCAGGGCTTGGAGAATAAAGCTACTTAGTAGACCCGCAGACCCCTGAGACACACCAGTCCCAACATCTGCCTGCCAGAAGTCAGCGCTCACCTTGGCAAAGCCAGCAGCTGACTCCCTCCCCTGTCCACGCCCCCAGGACAGCTGACTGAGGTCCCTCCCTTTCTCTGGCACCTGAAGTGGGAAAGCTGCCTCATCCATCATAGTCCTTTCTGTTTCCGAGGCCTCATACCTGTGCTCGTGCTTGTTTGGTCATTCCTCTTGCGCTCCCCAGGCACCTAGTTGCTCGCAATTGCCTGGTTTTGGACTACTTCCTCATTTGGACATCTGGAATTGGGGGCTCCTTTTTTCTTTAGTGTCTACCCGGCTTCCAGCTCACTGCTTGCTCTGATCTCCACTCCTTTGTTGCTTCCACGGATAATTCTAACACCTGGCTTTCAGAACTAGGACATTCCCATTCCAGCCTGCTGACTTCTCACAACCAGGTTTCACCCAGAGTCCAACCCATTCCTACACCTACCATCTATCCAGACCTGGATTCCCAGTCCCAACGCCCACTCAACGTCCACAGTCCATCAGTAACTCTCAGTGTCCTCAGGTTCAAACAAGTCTTTTCCACGTCTATCAAAAGCCTGGTTAGAAAATAAGAATCAAAGACATTTCCAACCCCACTTAGCTATACAGTCATCTGTTATTGAGAAGTGGCATCTGTTGCCTATCACCAGGAGTAGCAGTCAGAACACTTCTGCCCACTGCACCTTGGTATCTCAGTTGCCAGGGAAAACACATTGCAGTCAGGCACTGGATGGAATAACATTTTGTTCACATAGAGAAGGGACAGAGTAAGATCAGTTTCCATGGTGGGCATCAGTTGCAAGTGGCCAGTGGTCACCCCTGGCCACCTCAGGACTGACCTGCATGCACACCTCTTGGGCCACAGAAGAACCTGTCTGCTCCCCACTGGATATAGATTATAGCAGTGAGGTTGGCCAGGTGCCATATGCCTTGAGCGAAACAAAGGAGCACATATTGAGTCTGAAACAGGGAAAGATGTGCCCACACAAGGTAATTAGTCTGGCACAGGCTATGAGGACACTCATTTTCTTGGTAAGGAAAGTTCTAGGCCCAAGGCCCACTCTTATGCACACAGGGGACTGCCTTTCCCAACAGTTCTACTTTCAGAGTTACTCTACTTAGAAATTATATTATTTGTATTGAGTCTATAAAATGTGTTATCATTCTTCTTCCAATAGCAATATAAATGTATCTCAGTGAATAGAATATTTTTCTAAGACATGGATTTAAATAATTTTTTCTGAATTTATTTTCAGCACCAACTCTGTATGATAGAGATTCTCCTAAACTTACCCAAGGCCACCACTTCCCTCTTCCTGAAAATAAACCATTCACTTGGCATAAGACTATAACCCAAGTGCTTTAGACAGTCACTTACAAGATTACAAACACTAAATGGAATAAATCTTATTGGACAAATTAGAATAATTAGAATCAGAATGATTATATTAGAATCAAATTAATAATTAAGTTAAAATTACTGATTTGGAAAATCAGCTATAAAAAATGTTTAAATCAGTGACTGCATTGAGAACTTGACTAGCATGTTTGTAAGTTTTCTAGAAAGAATTGAAAGACTGGGTCCCTAGGCCTACACCATGTCTATGTTCCATGGCACCGCTATGGGATGAAGAACTCTTCTGTTGGGCATTTCTAGCTAGAAGCCAAAGCACATAAACTGACCCTCCCCCCTTCGGACATATTTCTGCACTGGTTGCGAGAGAGATTGGACCACAGAATCTGAATCCAAGTGGAGGAGGGAGATAAGTTTTAAATGCCTTCACTGTCCAAACGCTCAGATTCAGGTGGCTTTGGGCTATATTCCAAAGATCTTAGAGAACTTGGGGGGGGGGGACCATCAAATCATTGGAATGCACCGTGTTTTAAACTCAAATTTGGAATCACTTTTTGGAACTGCACTAAATAGGAGTACCTTCAAACTCGCTGCATACAAGCACATATAACAGGGAAGGACCAGATTTGTTCAGTGAGTAGAAGACTGAAAGAATAATGTGATTTTACTGAGTATTCCCATGGCTTATTAAAGCCTGGGTCCCTGAAACCAGCACCGGCAGTGTAACCATCTCCAGGGTCTAAATGTTAGCAAGGAGCTGAAAACACAAGTTTCTGAAACAGGTAAAGAATCAAAGTTCTTTGAAATCCAGCAGGAGGTTAATGTGCCCTCGGGAATTACTGAATCAAGCTTAAGAATGACCTCAAGGGATATGTTTATCACGACCGCAGTTTCAACGCACAGTCTCCTGGCCCAAGAGACAGGCAGAGTGGATCGCTAGAAAATCAGATGGTCTTCCTGGCCAGGGAAAGTAGCCCTTGTCCCATTATCTAACACCAACAGCACCATATTCATCCACATAGTAGGGACTGATATACAAAAGAGGCTTTTCTTTGTGGTGCCAGGAAAAAAAAAAGATCCACTTTTCTTTTTCTCTGTTCAGATGTGTGGGATTTTATAGCACAGTGCTAGACCAGCTCAATACCTGATTGAAATAGCCCAAGAGGAGAATACAGAGGGAAAGCTGAATTCAGAATGCTCTGTGGAAGTACATCTGTTTTATATGAGACACACAATCTGTCTCATTCCAACCTGCATTTCTGGGTCACTTGAGACATTTAAACTGCACTTATAATTAACAGCTATTTTTAAACAGCGAAAAAATAGAGCACTGGTAAGGTACAAAAGCATTAAAATTGCCCCAGTTTCGCTTTTCAATAGGACACACCACCGCAATATGCTTCAAGATCAAAGAGAGCTCAGAAAAAGAGAGAGTGAGAGAGAGAAAGAGAGAGACAGGCCGATCAGTGGGGATAAATTGTTCCCATTATGATGGTGTAAGAATAGGGTTCTTTCGATTGAAACAATTTAATAACCACATTCATTACATTGGTGTCCACTTGGTTTTATCTGAGCAGTTTTTGCATAACTGGGGAGCGAGTTCAATTGAGCTTATTCTCTAGAAATTAAGATGTGCAGGGTTTGACATTCAGAAATTAAGCACTAATAGTCGACCAAGCAGTTGCCTTGAGATTCCCGCTGGATCTGTAGTGAGCTCTGCCTACCACTAATTATGTCAAATGCGAATGCATTCTCTAAAAGACCGGCCCCAAATTTTCATTAGCTCATTTTAAGGCAGTTAAGGTTACATCAGGGTGATGATGGGATACCAGAGTCTCTTCCTTGGAATATGTTTACAGAATCACTTTGCAAAGCCTCACTTGCATAGCATAAGTTTAGCACTGCCATCTGTAAACTCGTTTTTCCCTTGGCTATCAACGGGGGAAATCTTTCAGAACACTCCTCTCAGATTCTGTGAGATCAAGACAACCAAACAGAACCATGGCAAAACTGCAAGTGTTGATTTGACAAACAAGGGGGTCATTGATTTAAAAGGAAAAAAGTGACTAATTTTCCAGGGTTGACTTCAGTTGCGGATAGCTACATACGAGAAAAAGTGTGGGGGTATTTTTTGCCGACCAGCTTTCCTGAGAGTGGCTACGTTTGCCAGTTTTCAACTGCACTATGGAGCATAATGTGTCATTTGAAGTGTACTTTATCCTAAAGTGCTGTTTTAAAAAGATATTAGGAATGGAGCTGTAGAAATGCATACAGAAGAAACTCCAGGGTTTACATATGATGTATTAGACATGCACAATCCATTCCTGTCTGCCACCCGCACTAGGAGCTAAATCATGTACAGGAACATTTAAAAGACATTTCCCAGTATACACTAAATCCTTCTTTGTTTTCTTACTGCTGCCAAACAAGTGGAGAGTAAAGAATTGTTGGAACACACATTGGGTGGCAACTTCGTAATAGCTGCACTTCTTCTTTCCTTCTTTTTTCTAGAAGACAGAGTGTAGAAACTGAGAAGTCCCCTTACCTCCACAAAAGCTCTTAAATTATGGCTTTTCCAGGAGCAACTGCACTTCTCTCGCTAGACCATTTCCCCAGATGGGATTTGCAATATAAAACCACCATAGATTGGCTTATTGAGGAAAGGAGATAGACTTGTACAAATCACAGGAAAGATAAATAAGCTATAGAGATCAATAAATAAAAGCCAGGCGGAGAGAAAAAAATCAAACTCCGGCATTCCAGACCAATTAAGCTGTTATTTACTGCCCATGTGATCTAACGTCGATGCTCTCCTTCCTCGTGCTCACACCGTAGGCATTTGTTTGGCTGAGAGAAAGATATATAACCGATGTGTAAATAGAAAATGATATAGATAGATTTTATGTCCCATAAAACTGTTAATCTGTGCTCCACATTAAATATAAAGTACATTTTTTATTTAGACACTGCACTGGTATAATTAAAATAAAGGATGCCAGCTTTATTTTTTCAGTAAGTCATTTCCAACCATAGAGATCCAATAACAGTGCAACAGCAGCATGAAATGTGGTTATAATAGCCTGAGACCACGTTTCCTGAAACTAAAACATGGGCGATAATAGTGTGAAGGCACAAATTAAATGCAAATAAAACAGATTCCCTATTGTTGCTAATCCCTGGATTGGGTTTCAGCGGGGGATTCAGCTGCGATGTTTAACTTCTTTGTACAGTAATCATTGGCGTGTTATCTGTTACATTTTGAGATCCTTGATGGAAACTATCAGTGAAGGATTTAAGAAGACTACCTGTCCACCTTTCAGGAAGAGAAGTGGCCTGGGGCAAATCAAATGAAAATATGCTGCCCAGACTGCCTCCGGGACACCTATGGCAGTTGGCAAACACTCATTGACTTGTTTCCTAATTGATGTACATTTTTGTGGCAACCTACTTTCATTCGCCAGCAGACGCTCTTTTTGATTTCAGAGGAGTGTCAGCATGCCTTAGCAAGATCCCATTTTTGAGGGTGACTGCTCTGAAAACATCTCAAATTTTAACACAAGGGGACTTAAGAAGTTGGCTTGTGTTACAATTTCTGGTTTTCTTGAGCTGCAATAAGCCGACATGCCATGGAAATCAAGCGGCTGATATAATATAGATGTTTTTAAAGTCAAAAAATATGATTTAAAGTGAATCACTTTTCTTTTGGCTCAGTTTCACAGAGACCTTGCTACTCATGTTTAAAACGGTCGTCGAGCAATTGGTTCTTGGGATTTTCGAGTGCACTAACACAAGTAGCTGTTCTGAGGGGACATGGCCTCATTCTAGAGCTTTTGGTAAACAATCTCTAATCTTTTATAAAATGGCATTTGTCTTGTAATTCTATAACTTGCAACTCTCAAATTTCAAGTTTTGGGGCATGTGACATTCCAAACTGTTACACTCCATAACTACAAATGTCAATACTAGTGTAAGCAGCCCTGGCTGGTCTGTTCAGTGGTTAGAGCATTGAGCCCCCCCCCCCCCCACACACACACACACACACCCCAAAGGGTCATGGGTTTGATTCCCGATCAAGGGCACGCACCTCAGGTGCAGGCTTGATCCCCAGCCCTGGTTGGGGTGCATGCGGGAGGCAACCAATCTATGTGTCTCTCTCACATTGATGTTTCTCTCCCCCCCCCCCACCTCCCTCTAAAAATCAATGGAAAAATATCTTTGGGTGAGGATTTAAAAAATAATATTAGGGTAAGCAATGCAAATAAATAACTTTCTTCCTCACTTCCAAAAACTATCAGAGACTGCTGAAAGTCTCTACAGTCCTTTCGTTACCTCGAGGCCTTATATGTCTGAAAGAATAAAGTGCCACATTTACACAGATTAGTGCAGGCTTCATTCTTTTTCCTTCTGCCCCAAAATGAGGTGCACAGAGTTTCGGGGTCACACAAGATGATGCACTGGGGTGCAAAGAAACCACCTGAAAACCTGGTTTTTAGTTATTTATATACTAAAAAGAACTAAAGCTTTACTAATAATATAAGTAATATTATGTAATAGTAGTATAGTTTAGAAGAAAATGTACATATATTGGGGTGTATACTCATAACTTTAAAACTATTTTCATGCATGATTTTAAAAGTTTGGAGACTACTAGGCTGAGGGGTGCTATTAATCCTTCAAATATTGATGTAAAAAAGAACTCTGAGAGGCTCTGTGGGGTAGGCAGACTAATACCCGCCCCTGAGATGTCTAAGTTCTATTCTCCAAAATCTGTGAAAGTGATATTTTGTGTGGCAAAGAGACTTCGCAGATGTGATAAAGGGTATGGACCTTGAGACGGGGAGATGATCCTGGATTATCTGGGTGGAGCCATTCTAATCACATGAGTTCTCAAAGGTAGAGAACTTTTCCCGGCTGCAGTCAGAGAGAGAGAGAGATGTCACGATGGAAGAGAGTCAGACAGGTGTCATGTGAGAAGGATTTGACTCACCATTGCTAATCTTGAAGATGAAGGCAGGGCCATGAGCCAAGGAAAGCAGGCAGCCTCTAGAAGCTAGGGAAGGCAAGGGAAAGGATTCTCCCCTAGAGCCTCCAGACGGAATGCAGCTCAGTCAACAAGTGATATTAGCCCAGGGAGACCTCTGACCTACAGAACCGTAAGATAATAAATCTGTGTTATTTTAAGCCGCTAAATTTGTGGTAATTTGTTATGACAACAATAGCAAATGCATACACTCCTTCCGCCCTAACTAATTTTGAATGCTGGAGTATTAGGACAGATCTAAGTACTACATCAAATGGATTCGAGTTGCAATCATTTAAACATTTTTGGTCAACATCTTGGTTTACATCACTAGGGGAACAAATAGCAAAGTGTGACATGAGAAGTTGATGAAATAGTATAGCTCTTCAGTCAGGAAGAGGTAAGAGTTTTCAGGTATGATCTTTGCCATTGTCTGAACATCACCTGCAGTGCCACCAAACACCAAAAGAGAATGAAAAAGCTGACCTTGGAATAAGTTGCCTTTTCCCCAAATCTAACGCAGTTAGAGGGTTTTAAAAGTCATTCCTCAATATTTGAACTTCAGAAGGTAAAATTTCCAGGAATGACAGTATCATGCTGGAAACATTAATGTGCCAGCATGAAATAATATCATTCCGTAGGAGGTAATAAAGGCATGAATTATGTCAAATTGTATTTGGTTCATGGATGTTACTGTGCTTCTTATGGGCAGACACAGCTAACAGGCACAGGAACACCTGCCTGTCTCCCTCAGAAAATTCAGTCATGTGCACAAATAGCAGTCTGAGAAATTAGGGGGCCGTTTGTGGCAAAATGAAAATGCGCTGTGCTATAGACACACCTCCTAAGGATACGGAATATCTCCTGTTACAGCAGAACCTAATTTTTCTCTTGGACTTGCTCATAGTAGAAAGAACCATTAGGCCATTTACATTACAAGTGGTGGCTTCTACTTCTGTTAGGTAATATAATTTGCTAAATGAACTCACTCCCGTGCTCCATAGTGCTCCATTATGGATTCCAGGCATTAATTGGTTGGGGGTCATCGGCCATCTCAGTTAATGTGAGGAACCTGTTCTTCTTTAAGCAAAATGTTCAATAGAATCTCTTACTGAAATGGGCCTGAGTCAAACAATACGCACCATTATCCATGTGCCAATGTGCATGTGTATCGGCTTTCCTGCATTTATTTATTTAGGGTGAGAAAACAGAGTGCATTTTGTAAAGTTTAAAGAAAGTATTTACAAGTGCCATTGTGTAACAGAGTTGTTTAAAAGTCTAAGGAAAATGTGAGACTCCATAAGCCTCATGGTGACTTAACCCTTTGGGCGCTGAAGCACTAAGGGGGAAATCGGCCTTCCTCCTCTCTGCCCCTGTTCTGCAGATGTGTAAAGATGACACCGCAAACAGAACCATCACTTCTGCTACAACCTGGATGATAATGTGCTTGGTTAATCTACACAGCATAGAGTCATCCTCTCAAAAAGTAATTCACTTCTTTAAAAACTGGAAGGAAAATAAATATGGTGCAGTAAAATTGTTGAGTAGAGGAATCTATCTGGACATTTCACAAAACATTTCATTATGCTGACAATTCCCAGAAGTACTCTCAAGAGTGCTTTAAGCTGAGGATTACTGCGCTGGAGCTGATGGACTTTTTTTGTAGCCCCTTTAAAAGGCAGTGAACCGTTTTTCTATTTTATTTAAATAATGCTCCTTAAAATGGATTTTTAGAGGTATAATAACTCCTTAAGAGTCAGTTATGCTAAACAGTTTCTCTTGATAGAAATGTTGTAAAACTCGTTAACTGCACAATTTCAGATGCCGGCTTGGTGAACACTAACTGACATGTGAATGACCAGAGTTTGTAAAATAAATTGCAATAGTTGTTGTATCACACAGCTAGCATTGCAGGAGCTGGAGGCCACAAGGGGCTCCAACCTGACAGAAAATTACTTCAAGATGAATGAAAAGTGCTTGTTTCTCTTTATTAGTTTTTAGAGAACAATGAAAATGTTGAATTGTTTACAGAGGGCTGATTAAATGTGGTCAGTGGGGCCATGTCCCTACTGCTAACTGTTGGCCTCCCCCTCCCGCTGGCCCTCAACCTACACACTCACAAACCACACGGATCCAAGCTCCCAGCCCCCACCCTCTGCTCCCTGCCACATGCATCTTCTTACAGGCTATTATGGCTGCACATCTGTGTGTGAAATGTGCTCATTCTGACATTCCACTGCTGCTCGGCGCTGCAGAGGCCTTTGTTAGGTAAAGCACTGTTGTCAAGCCCAACAAGCAGGTCATGCGATTTGCTGGACACTGCGGCTGAGAATAGCCAGGATGAATTGCTTCAGCCTCATATAATGCTCAGTTCCATATTGGAATACATATGTATTTCTTTCATTGTGCAGCACTCCAAAAAGTCATCGTTTTGTTTTTATAAGGCTTTGATTTTTAAAAAATGTGTTGCTAGGGTTAGACCACCACAAAATAGCCTGTTCATTGTATTTACTTAGGATAACTACTGTCTTATGGCTAAAGGGAAAAGCATGAAGTGCTTTAGTTGGTCATTTGTGGTCTAAATCCCATTTATGTTTTACCAGGAAGCACAGTGAAAGGGGAAAGGCACTAGCTACCATTTTAGCTGACTGCTTGGTTTACTTAAAGGGGTGGTCAAAACCAGGGCATTTAGGAGGATGTTGCGGAGAACGATTCTCACTTTATATTTCCACAAAGTAAACAGCCGTTGATGGAAAGAAATATGAGAACTCATTAATAAGCATATGCCAAGCAGGACAAAAACAGTCTTTTTACCAGACCAAGCTAAATGAATCAGATCCAGAAGATGTTTTGGTAAGCTAAAAAATTAAGGAAAAGCAAATCACTGCCATTTCAGCTCAACACACAGCCTTCCATGGCCCATCCCCTTCCTCACTGCCTGCCTCTCCCTTACACACACATGCACTCACATGCGCACGCACACGTGCGCCTGCGCACACACACATACACACGTCAGGACATCAGCAGTGATAGGGAGCAGTTCAAATGCTATTTGTGGCATTCTGACACAATACAGAGCACACCCCCTAATGTGCAAGCAGGACTCTCTTCTCTGTGCAGAACATGCATTCTGAGCCTATTATGTGTATAAACAATGGCATATGTAATTACCTTTCTAGGGTGGCAATTATTCCTCGGAATCAACAACCAGAGTTAAAGCATGTTCCCCCAAAAGACATTCAGGGATCAATTCTGGGTCAATTACGTCAGGCTTTGATTTATCACATGGTGTCAGGCCATGTTAAAAAAAGAAAGTTAAGAAAAAAATCAAACAGGAACATTATAAGGTAAAGGCTAAAGGTTTGACTCAAACTGGTTTGTTCCCAACTTTGCTTTCTCTCAATTGCTCTGCCTTTCCCCATCCTTAAAACAATTGTGATTTGCTGGGTTTTATCTGTTACCCAGTTTGCTGTTCGGAAATCCTAAATGCAGTGAGTCTGGACTACATCCAGATGTGTTCTGCCCCCACACCACCACCAGGCACTGAAAATTTCTCCTGGGATGCAGCAGACGGTAGGGGTTAATAGTTCAGGCTTTGGGACCTAAGAGATCTGGATTTAGATCCCCATGATTTAAGCAAGATACATATCACTGCAGTGGATAACACTTCAATGGTTGTTGTGAGATAATTAAAGAAAGAATATGTGTAAAGCACTTAGCTCAGTGCCTGGAACATCGTGAATACCCTGTGAACAGAGTGATGGCTCTTCCCTTGATGAACAAGCCAGAGGAGACATGGAACAGCCCTCCAAAGGCCCTGCCCCTGTGTGGAGTGGGACAAGGGCCAGGGTAAACAGAGTAGATGTTGGTACAAATCACAGGGCTGAACTGGTGAATCCAAAACAGCAGTTAAGAGGCCCAGTGCAGAGGACTAGACTATATATGAAGTATCCAATTGATTTGGATTCATTCTAAGTAGACCGACTATACACTACAAACCAATAGAGGTCCTATTCTGTTACCAAGACCCCTCTGTCTTTGCAGAGCCTTAAGAGCCATAGATGAAAAAAACTACTTACCATGACTTGATCACCAAGTGTTTACTGAACACACACCTACTGTGTACCAGGCACTGTGCTAGGCACCAGGAATACAGAGATGGTACTCTAGAAAATCTCCCAGAACAGGAAATAAATATCTACAATTTAGTACAATACAGGTTCATGACTCAGATTTCCTGAAAGCTACTTCACACAAACTGAAAGTGATAAAACAAATATACAATATCACCATCAGGAGTTTGGGGGCTCCTACTAAAGATGAATTGTATAACTAAAGTTATTGATCTAATTAGAGCAATTCCTCACTGAAAAGCAAAATAGAAGTTTTTAGAAATTAAATAAAAAGGGATAATATGAGAATTCCCATCAAATTCTTTAGGGGACAATATAATACGCCATTCAAAGACCACTTTAAATCCATTTTATATGGAGCAACATTATTTATTCAGTAAGAGGGAAACAGCACTTACACAATTCATTTCTCAGACAACACACAGTACTATTGGCAGTATGTATCGGCAGCTTAATTAAGAAGTCTGTTGATAATGTTAAACGCTGGCACATTTTCAATTTAGATGGACATTACTCGAGACAAAGACATGTCAATTGTTGGCTCATACATACCAAAATGTGTCACAGACACTACATAAAACGTCAAGTGTCTACAGTCACATTAGTGTTTTCACACAGGAAAAATCACGACTTACTCCCAGATCAGAAATAATTTTTTGGAAAAACTGTATAGTCACTCAACATAGAGGACAACACCATGAATACTGAAATAGCGAAATTTTCATACACAGCCATTTTCCAGGTCTGTTTGGCTCCTTCCCTGCCCTCTCTTGGGTCCATGAGCAAGGACCCCCAAGTTTGATTCAAACCTTCCCCTCCTCCATGCTAACAATTCACTCAGAATGGCAGGCCCCCGGGGCACTAAAGATAGGGCCTTTTGAGACAACAGATGTAATTCACCTCCCCAGTCCCCAAGAAATGTACAAACACAATATAGTTTACAATAGATAACCTACACCTAAGGGGAAAAAATAATTTCATTCAAATTAACTCCAACTATAATGTGTTAATATCTCTCAAGTGTACTAAATATTTTTGGAATCAACAAAAAGGGTCCTACCTATCAGAAGTCCAACAAGAAATGGAATTAAGATGTCCTGAATTGTTCACATTAGGAGTTTTGTTTTGTTTTTTATTAAACAAACTTAAAATACGTATAGAATACACTCTTCCATTCGTTTCCTGTCTTAGAGACACACTTAGGAGGAGACGATGAAAAAAAAAAAGTGCATTGAAACTAATTGTAAATCCATTGAAGGCAGGAACCACACCTTATTTGTCTCACTCGTTTTCCTTCCCCTGCTCTGTACAGTGATTCACATGTAGTAAGTACTCAATTAAGTTGGAAAGGCAAAGCATATTTCAATTCACATTAATTTGGAGGGGTTGCACTGATCTAAGGAGCAGCTGAGACGAAAAGCATAGGCTCAGTCCTTCCTGACTTCTGGCTAGTGAGGCACACACTGTCTTGAAAACTCCTCTGCCAAAGCTTGCTTGCATAGCACCGGCATCATTAATTGCTGGCAACTGTGGCATTCTTAGTGTCTTGACTTGTTTCCATTTTTGCTGAAGGGAGCAAGATGATTCTCCAATGGCTGTTTTTCCAGGAAGAAAATGTGAAAGATGACTTGAAGCAGGTACTTAGAGAAGCAGGTATTCATCCCACCCCTGCCCTACAGACAGTGCATCTGTGAACAAAATGGAAACAAATTATTAATCCAAGCCTTTCTAAAACCAACTTGTCAGAGGTCTTTTGCTAATCACTAAAATTATTTAGCTCAACAGTTCAAAAACACAACAAAAATGCAGGATCTTTTATGGTGATAGTGCTGTTCAAAGTTTTCTTTCCTTACCTTACATAATGACTTTGAAATCCATGCCACCTCCAGGTCCAGATCCAGGTGTCACAAAATCAGAAACACTACATATCTGTGCATTCTGCAAACAAGGTTTCCCTACCCAAGTAAGGATTCTGTATTTTCTTTCCTTGCCTTGATAAACAGGAATAAAGTCCTTCCTGAAGTCCCAAGTCCTACGCCTTCGTGAATAAATCCCCTGCCTGTGTCCCATCGTGTAGCTCCAAAGTGGATGGCTGGGAAATAACAGCTGCAGATGGAGAAGCCTGTTGTGAAGCAATCTGGCTGGGCAGGAGCATGCTTTCTTCAGCAAAGGCTCTGAGCTAACCAGGTGGGTAAAAGAGTTGTGTACAAACACTACCAGCATCAACTCCAGTGGCAAAGCCCCCGCCACCGTGAGAGCAGCATGGAAGCACCCAGGTAGGTCCCACCTTGGCTTTTCAGTCATATCCATGTGCATGTATATTAGTAACACTATCATGGACCAGGGATGACAGACACCTTTGCAAGAAACATTTCTATTCATTCATATGCTCAAGAGCTGCCGTCTCTCTGAATACTCCATTTCAGACCCACTGCAGTAAGATGTAAAGCCAACACAGATGAGCTTAGTCTTAACACATCTCACTAATTTACTAATTTACTTTATTTCTTTGGGTTTTTTAAAATAGGCCAAAGGCAACTGTATATGTGTTTAAAATGCCTGTTAGCTCATGAGCAAAAATGCCATACTACATGAGCATTTAAAATCCACCTGGAATCCCCTTAGATTTTTCCTTCTCTATCCATTATATCAAACTTGTCCCTAAAGCCTATTACTTCTTAATTTGCATTATTTTTTTCAGTCCCTTTTCTTCTGAATTTCTACTAAATCTTCCCCCCCCTTGTCAGACCCAGCCCCTCCACCCTGGAATATGACAGCCTTCTAGCTATGCCTAGGTTTCCTCGGCTATAGTCTCAACTCCTTCCAAGTGACACTTCTCCCACTGGGCCTCCACTCCCGCCATTCATTGCAGAACCCCTCTGAGCTGGGGCCCCTGGAGTGTCCACTTAAGAGGCTCAGAGTAGCTATGACCTTCAGCCCTCCCTCATCAGGCAGGCAAAAGAGAAGCAACCTCAGCCCACCAGAGAATGTGACTGGAATTCCTTTTTTGGCTACAAATACATTGAATTTGCTCCACACTCCATTATTTTTTCTCCCTCTATTTCCCTACTAATTCCAGACATACTGGCCAATCTTCAGAAAGGGCTTCTGCCCTGACTAGCTTTCCCATTTCCTACAATGCCATGTGCCTTGCCCCGAACCTAAATCTACTTGGCTGGGGCCCTGATACCAACCCCACCTCAGATTCTATTCCAGGACTCCAGCTGCTGGCTGGGATCCAGCTGGAATCAGGTTGTCCACCACCATGACACCATCATTCCTAACTCTGAATCTCACCTGCTATCTACATGCTAGTTGCCCAAACCTCCTGAATTGGATCTCCTCAGATCCAACACTTTCCCTAAATCACTCTCAAGGTCATCACATCCTCTCGGTCACTAAGGACTGGACTGCTGGCCAACTCTAGTGCAGCCAGGCTCCCAATCCCTGATATACCTAGTCTTGGCTTCCTCCTGCTCCCTGGCAACCTAGGTTGCTGAGATACTGTATAGGAACCCCCTCTTTCCAACCCAGACAAATTCTAACACTATAATGTTTTTATAGTATCTATTGCTTCTTCATTCATTTATAAATTCACCCCCACTTCATTCCATAAAAAATTAAAGAGATTAACATTAATTTAGTTTACCAAAAAAATCTTACATGACTACCTCTAGTCCATCCCGGCCTGATTTTTGAAGTATACCACCTCATTTCCAAGTATCCAACATGAAGTCTCCGCTTCAGGCACAAAGGTCTACTGGCCTCTCAGCTCCTCTCAAATCTTTGTTCATCCCTCCCCACCACACCTTCTTAATTAGCTCTGCTTTCTTAATCACCTCATCTGTGACCTGATCTAAGAAGCATCCTCCAGGAAACAAATCCACATTGACTTATCCCTTATCTGGATTCCTCTGGAGTAATCAATATCACACAGTTTAAGTACTTGGTTTTCACTAAATGTTTTCACATGCATTAGCTCTGCAGACAGACCGCTAGTTCTCTGAGCACTTGGAGAAAAGCCACGTCCTGTGCATGCTGTGGTGCCTCCAAAGTACTTGACATCGACCTTTAGTGGGAGAGCAGTTCCACTTCTTTCTTCTCTCGACCCCTACTCTACTCCCCAACCTCACCCCATCAAAGTGGCAGTTACTGGACTCAACTAAACCTTTTAAAAGGGATAAGGTGTTTGGTGCAATGAAAGAAAAGGTTAGAATGTTGGCTTCTATAGCCAATGAGGCAAAGCAGGTCTGGAACTGCCTCCCACTTGGGAGATCCTCCCCAATACCAGCTCCCCGCCCCAGATAAGGCCTAGGATAGACTGATTTAGACTAGCTCTAACTTAAACCTTTATCTTTCTCTTTTGCTTTTCTCCTACCTCATCGAGCAAATTAGGATCTAAAGAGCTGGACAAAGGGATCAAGAAGGCCTCTCTGTGCAAGACACAACATTTCCAAGTAGCTCTACAAAGGAGAGCTGAGCTCATCAACACAGCATTAGGTTCAGGGTGGGGGAGGGCAGAGGGCACCCCCCAGAAAACAAATAAGAATATATGTGTATGCACTTGAGGTCTATCCTGTGCTTATCCCCTCCAAGTACCTGTAGCCCCAGGAGATACCTGAGTAGGAATCTGTGGGTCCATCTCAATATAACTGCTATCTAAGCGTATTCTCAATAAATACTTGTGAATTGATTTTTCTATAGTAAATGTCTAAACATTATTAGAATAGACCAAGAATTCTAGGAAACTTTGAAGTTCTGGGTCAGAGTTGTTTATGATTGATGTATTGAATACATGCCTCACTAAAACCTTAGAGTAATTTTATTTCTACAAAGAACACACCTCTTACAGCATAGATCTTTGAGTCTGAGATCTTTTTCAGAGTGAAAATGTAAGCAAGACAAATCCTGGGGGATTTGCAAGCCTTCCTGCCAAAGATTAAAGCCAGTGGGCTTCTTCCATCGTGAAATTTTGAATTTAGCACTTGCAGATGACCAGAGTCCACTTAGAATCATGTAATAATCTTGATAGCACACATATTTTGAATATTTAAATATATCAATACACACACTATATACATATGTACGTAACCTTGGAAAGAAAGAAATAATGAATGCAGGATATCCCAAAGTCATAAGATCATCTGTCACTTATCCGAGTCTGTGGCCAAAACTTCACTTTGAAACAATGCTCTTAATTAGCATGTGATGCGGAGATTGCCAACTGTCCCTATTTCCCCTTTTCTTTTATTAATAGAACCCTTGGATTTTGAGAAGTACATGGCCACAAAGAGTATAATTTCAGGCCTGGCGGCTAGCATGGCCTGCAGGATGTGAGTATAAGTTAGGAGTCCAACATCTAGGGAATGCCTTTAAAGAGAATGCTTATGTGTCTCCGGACATATGAATGAGGCCAACACCTAGGGATAGCAGAGTAGTAAGATGGAAGTTTCTTTCTCCTTTACCCAACAGTCTAACCATATGCAGGTTGTAGCTGATATGACAGCTCCACTTTGTCAGGGAGCTCCTTCCAGTTTGCTTAAACCATTATATTTTAGTCTCTTAACCTGGATATAGGTTAGGCTGCTGGAACAAATATAGCACTATAATTCTCTTACTAGCTATGCAACATTGGACAAATTATTTAAACTCTACGAACTTGTTTCTTTGTTTATAGCTACTTCACAGGTTGTTGTTAGCAAATAAGACTCTTTTTTTTTTATTTGCTTCCCATATTCCCAGCTTCTAATACAGAATCTGCATATAGTAAACATTCTATAAAAATTAATTAATATTGCTGTTCCTGTTGATATGCAAATCTAGAAAATTC
Organism: Miniopterus natalensis; assembly: GCF_054644295.1. Lineage (NCBI taxonomy): Eukaryota > Metazoa > Chordata > Mammalia > Chiroptera > Miniopteridae > Miniopterus > Miniopterus natalensis. The sequence continues at coordinate 49,349,480 of NC_142083.1, forward strand.
TTGCCATACTTTAACAACTAACCACTAGGTACTTCAAAAACAAAACAGCCTGGCCAATGTGGCTAAGTGGTTGAGCATGACCTATGATCCAGGAGATCGCCATTGGATTACCCATCAGGTTGCATGCCCCAGGGGGGCCATGCAGTAGGCAGCCTATCAATGACTCTCATCATTGATGTTTCTATCTCTCTCTCCCCCTCTCCCTTTCTCTCTCTGAAATCAATAAAGATATATTAAAAACAAAAAAACAACATTGAAGTAATACAGTTAATCAATATGGTATGCATTAGAGTGGTAACATTTTCTGACACGAATCTTAGAAAACATGGTTCTAACGAAAGGTTTTTAACTGACTTGTGAATTTATTTATATGAAAATACATATATGTTAAACCATTGGTTGTCAATTTAAAGAATTGCCTTTACTTTTAAAAATTATCTGCTTAAATTGGGCAGCCCTGGGAAGTCAAAGGCACATAGCCCCAATAGTATTGAGAATTGGTTCTTCCCCTTCCAGTTTTTATTGCAAGGTTCCATTGTGCATGCATACAATGTAAAAAAAAATGAAAGAAAGAAGAAAGAAAACCACTTGATTTTTATAACATGTTTATGGTTGTGAATTTGTATTGTAATAGTTCAGGTCTCATGAAAAATAATTCTTATGTCTTTCCAAAAAAAGATGAGCACTTCTTGCTTCTACAAAAATAAATGAATGAGAGTTTTCAGTAAAACACATTTCTCCTATTGAAGAGTACTTAATAAACACACACACACCTGGTGGCTTTCATTTCACCACAAGTGGCACCCATTTGCCAGTCATCGAAGTAATACAGCCTGATCTACTGAGGTGATGGATTCTGACAAACTGTGTAAGCCTGTCATTAAGGGGAAGATAGATTATAGTCTCTATTCAGGACATTATAGCGCTTACATTTCTCATCCATACAGCCTGTGAAACAAAGGGGAAAGCAACAAGATGAAAATAAAGTTGAACATGGGCTCACTGCTCCCCTCTCCAGTGAATGATACGAGCTGGTCACCAGTCTACACTTTCTACTACATATGCATAAAGTGTGATTTCCTTCTGGATAATATAAAGACCTTCCACAGAGGGCACAAAGATTATGCACAACATTACCTATTCAGTAATTTAAGTCTGATTTGATGCTTGTGCCTCCACTTTCAAAATATTTTTTCTTCTTTTACTCTACCTATTTATATAGCCATTTTGCTTCTCTATAATTTTTTACTTACATACTTAAAATTCTCATCAGGATGGAGATTACATCTAGAGGAAAATTCATTAGTTAGGTGAACTGAAGAAGACAAGTCTGAATTAATGAAAAGTCTTAGGTATTGGACTAGTGTCAAAAAGATCATGATAACAGCAACATCTGATGTTTGAGAGATACTACATGAAAATCGCTGGGCTGAACACCTTATATGCACTATCTCACTGCATCCTCATGAATGTCCAGGAGGTATTATCATTCCATTTTCACAAATTATAAAACAAAACCTGAGCAACATTAAGTAACTTGCTTAAGGCCACATAGCTAACGAGTGATAGAATTACTTTCAAGCCTGAGACTGTCTGACTCCAAAGTACATGAGTGTTCCCCCCACCACCACACCAAACTGCTGGGGTCTTCCCTCAATCAATAATAATAATAAAGCAATATCTCAGATCAGGGTAGCAAAACTCTAAAGCACCGAGGAACCCTGCTTTAGTGAAAAAATGAGAAGTATTTGAAATTAGCTCACCAATTACTTTAGGTAGGTAATAATTATCTGCCATTTATGAAGTACATACTGCACACCAGGCACTTTTTATACATTAAATCTCACCCTCACAGTAACCCCATAAATTAGATAACTATCTTCATTTTACAGATGAGGAAAGATACTCAGAGAAGCTAAGTAATTTGTCTAAGGTCCCATAGCTGGTAAGAGGCACAGTTTGCACTATGCCAGTCTGCCACACTACCTCACTACCTCTCCTGCAAGGCCTTTCTCTGGAGTGCTTGAAAACACTGCTTGTTAAAGTAATAGTGCCACCCCCCAGTAATTGTATTTATACTATGTATTAGCTCAGCAAAGCTTTCCTTCAGAGACAATGCAAAAGTAAACTTTAGCCTGGTCCTGCCCTCATTATCATAAATTCCAAATTTAGTGAGGTCCGTGTTAATGGGTTTTACTGTATATAAAAAAGAGTTTAATAGTCACTTAGCCCTGCTCCATTAACAAATCTAAAAAGCCACACAAAGGTGAAGGGAGGAAGAGCAGTGACCTCAAAACTAAAACAGATAAGAAGTGCCTGTAATTTGTACTCGAGCAAAAAGTCATAATACATAACATATGCCAATACAACAATATAGTCCAGATGCCAATATATGACAACAAATTCAACCCTGCAAGTTTAAGTGCTCTATTCATCAATTAAAGAAATTTAATCCTAATCAGATGTTCATATCAAGGAATATGGCCATAGCAAATCGGCAATAATAATTAAAAGTCCATTTCGAATCTCTTTGGTGAGCAGTGAAACGATCTAGCACAGCCAGGCTGCCTGGTCCTTTCTGCGGTGCTGTGAAAATGTGCACATTATGTGAAAATTCCTGGCTGTTTAACATGGTCCTCTCTGCTACTCATTTTGCCCTTGTTTCTAATGAAGGCATGCTTCCACATGTGCCCTGAGTGAGGAAAATGTACAAGCGTGACAGTCAGGCACATGTCTGCTCCCAGAGCCAAGTCCATGACACACAGCGTTTCCCACACAGGCCATCACAGTGTGGCAAAGATTCCAGACAGATCCTACCTACTTTGGAGGGGCTGCCTAAAGCAGTCAGGATTCCACAGCTCTGTCATATTGCATAATTTTTTTTTTCTTGTCTCTAGGTCTGCTTGTAAATGAGCTACCACTGGCCTCTCTGCAAAAAAAAAAAAAAAAAGAGCCTTGGGACATGAGCAAAACAATCCAGGTGGAGGGCAGCCCAACACTTGCCCTGTGGGGTAGGTGGTGGAACCAGATTTAAGACAGCAAACATTTATTTCTCACAGTTTGCAGACTGGAAAATCCAAGATAAAGGTGCAAGTAGATTTGATTGTTGGTGAGGGTCTAGTTCCTGGCTTACAGACAGCCGCATTTTTGCTGTATCCTCACAAGGCAGGGAGGGAGAGAAAGAAAGAGAGGAACCAAGCCTCAGGGAAGCAAGATTAGGAAGAGAGGACTTGAACTTTTTGCTTTGTATACGCTATTGTATTTATTTAGGTTTCCAAGAAAGTCCTCCAAGTTGAGACCCCCTTCCTCTCCTGCGTTCTGAACAAGTTAAGAAATAATATAAAAATAAAAGAAACAAGAGACTAAAATATAACCTTTATTACTAATTGAGGCCAGGGTAGACGAGGTAGCGTAGTGTGAAAGCCAAACCAAGCCTCGCTGTCTAAACTGTAGACTCAGGCCATCTCCACAAGCCAGTGCCATGCTGGGCTGGGTGGGCTCCCAGGCCCAGGGAGAATGTGGGCTCTTGGTGGGCAGGCCCTTCTCTGGGTAGAAAGGTGGCAGTAAGCTGAGCTGGCCCCCTTGCTCACTCCACATTTACCTGTTAGGTAAGTTCCTCTCCCTGTGGGGCAGAAATGTGGTCTGTCAAGTAGGAGTGTAGTCTTCATCTGTGACAGTAGTGCCAGTGGTGGCTGAGCTGAGGTTGCAATAGGTGAAAGGGTAAGTGGTGAGAAGGAAGAGGCAAGAAGTAGACAAGTCAAGGAGAATTAAAGGAAAGGAAACAGAGTAGGGAATTTGGGGAAATATTTTTTTTTTAAGGATGGGGCCAAAAAATGTCAAATGTGGCAAGTGGAAGAGACGAAATACTTTCCAGCGAGAGTCTGGGCACAGTGATGGAATCAAGGACACGAGGGAAGGTAGACACCTCTACCGGAGATGTGAATAAAACGGAAGAAAGGGGGAAAGCCACAGTGATTCCAGGCAAGGAAGAAGGAAAGGAAGTTGAGTTCGTGTCATGGGATCAGTTTTGTAAAAAGGTGGAGAGATTCTAGGGCTAAAGCCAGACAACAAAAAATTAAACTCGCAAGCTGCCACGGGGCTGGCTATGCTAAAGTCATGACAAAACAGCAAAACCAAAACCAACCTGTAAATGTTTTATCATACTGTGATACTTTTGAGAAATTACATGATTTATTATTTATAAGACATTGCTTAGATTAGTATTGATGTATATATACTCTATATCATTCAACATCATGCATCATAATATTAGTTGATTCACATGCTCCTTTGTCCCTGGGAACCCTGAGGAATAAAGTTTTCATAAATAACAGTGGTTTAAGCTTGACTGGCCCTGTGCAATTTTTCATCACAATTCTGGCTACCATTACACAATATTCCCCAAACACAATGCAGTATAGTGTGAAATCAAATGGACCAGAGAAATTGGTGGAGGGATTCATAGTCTAAAAATCTGACTCCATACTTTTAACTGATAAAGAAATTTCTGCACTGGAAATGTTTCTGTATTTCCACTGATCTATTTCCACGTCATGCTTTCAGTGGCCACAGAAGTCCTTCTGGTAAACAAATTCTTCTGGTAAACAGATTTCTGTGAGTTTAAAAAAAAAAAAAAGAGGGAAAATCTTCGTATCTTATAACAGTCCCCAAAGTTATATCCTTTACCAGGTTTTTCTTTTTTAATCAGGTTTTAAAGTTATGTTTCAAGTCTCCATTCCTCGGTGAGGTTTAGCTTTACAACCCTCTTCACTAGCCGTTTTTGACATCTTTTAGGTTTTGCAAAATGCGTGCTACAGCCCCTACTCGGCCTTCTCGGCTGCTATTAAAAGTTATACTGCATTTGGCTAAGTGTGGAGGCTGGCACCACAGAGGATCTATAATGGTGATTATCATGCAAATCAGCCTCCTGCAAGTCCAGCTCCTCCAGGAGGCTTTCCAGCTCTGCTTCCCCAGGGTCGCCTCATTGTCCCCTGGATAAAGCGAACTATCTTCGCTGCTGACACTGGACGCGGTCGGGATGGGCTCTCCTGACAGACATTAGTGAACAGCAATGAATCTTTCACTTGGGGTAGAAATATGATTTTATTTAAGAAAATAACAACCATAATTGGGCTTCTGTCACTTTAAATTTTAATGGTGAGAGTAATATGGAGGCTTCTGGAACTTTAAATTACGGCTTTCAGAAGCTTCACACTGAATCTTTCAATTATTCTCTGTAAGTACTTTCTCAAAGCATGTGCCACCATGACATTGATATCACAATTCAAATCTAAATTCAAAACTGACTGCGAGGCTATGAGCTATGTGCTGGCGTGCCGGCTGCCTCATTTTATCTCTGAACATCTGAGCCGGCGAATCAAGAGGCACTCGCCCAGAGCCCAGCCAGCTGTTTGCCAAATATTCAAATACCCTGGCATGCAGAAGAGCCTTTCAGATTCCCCACATCAGAATTAGCGACGACCCCTATTTTTCTCATTAGCTCCTGGCTCACCTAGTGCTTTCACGCGGCCCCTGACTCACTGGGCTGAGTGGCCCTCCCCGCTCCCTCCCCGCCCAGGTCCCCACTCCAGCCCTTGGACCCAGTGTGTGCTGCGGAGGCAGCCAGTTCAGACAAACCATGGCGGGGGGGTCAAGCCTGTGATTCCTTGAAGTGGATCTGAAAGAGGGGCTGAGCTGATTTTTGTAGTAGTAGGAAGACAGAGCAAAGAGAGCGTGTGGATTTTACTTAAAATGCATTCATTAGGCTGGAGCAAAAGACGGAACTGGGAAGAGAGCAAGGGAAAGGGGAAAGGCTCTCCTCTTTTATTTTGCAGCCTTAACTTCCTTGTTATGTACCTATTTTCTTTAATCATTTTAACATTTTATCTTCACATTAAAACAAATGGAAATAGATATATTTATTTATAGGCTTAACTTTAGACTGCTTCAATCATTTTAAAACAAGCCCCCTGCCTCCGTAAAGACAGAGCCAAATGTACAACTGTAAATAACCAACCCCAGCTGCACTAATGAATCCACAATGAAAGACAACCCTTACTTCACATTTCGAAGGTCCCGAAGCAATTTTCCTCAGCTGGGTAACTCAGAACAGAGCACACGGGGAGCTTAGAGGAAGAGAGGGCCTAAGGTGCCACAAGACAACAGCCTCTACCCGAATGGCTGGTCAGATTTCCTGAAGCTGGACACCAAAGCCCGGTCTCCAGCTGGGTGAGGGGGTTTCCTGATTCCTTCAGGAAAAGTGGGTCTTTACTTGTTCATTTCCTGTGATGTGTTTACACTTGGACAGAAGGGGCACAGCAGGGATGCTTTCAGGGCACATTTAGGGGGAAGCCAGTCTCACAGGAGTCGTGAATGCCAGATGTCAGACCAGTGTGTGCTGCTGAGCATACTGTAAGCAGGATGCGCAGCCACCAAATCATGGCCTGAGAACACTCTGCTGTCCTGATCCGGGGCCATTCCTTAACCACAGGCAAAGCATGGTAGAAATTTACATCATTTGAAAAATATTAACAATAATAAAAGGAGCCGCTAACATGAGTGTAAAAATCACCTGAGAACCAGATAGGATGATGGCGTCCCAGCTCTGCCGGTCGAATGTATTCATTCCATCAACGCAAACCATCATGAGGCAACTCGCTCACTTCTGGGAACCACAGGTGGCACAGGGTAGGAGGCCCATGTGTGGACTGGCCACAGGGTTGCTGATCGACATTAGTCCCTGAAAACAGCCTCAAACACGGCTTCCCACTGAGACGAGGAGTATGCTGCCCAAGAGGGCACTCTTCTAAGACACTGACCACGGACGGAGAAACAAAATTTTTAAAACCCACAGTGATTTTAGTTGGAGCCCAAAGCAGTACAATTACAAATCCTGTCTGACCTGAATATTTAAGGCTTGTTTCAAACACAAAACAGTTCTACATAAATCATTCACCCAAATATTTACTATGCTCGCATTGCATGCCATGTAATATACTTTGATGAGCCACTTTTGATTAAAGAATAATCCTCATACTACTGGGTTTCTCTGCAGAATTTAGTACCACAGCGTGCCCCTTCATCTTAAAGTTCCTTCATTTCTGTAAACAGTCTCTCCCTCTTTGGGGGGCCTACTTCTCAGGTCTCTCTGTTCCTTTCTACCAACTCCTCTCCCTCAGCCTTGTCCTCATTTCACTAAATCAATGGAAGGATGAAGGGTACTATATCAAAATCATTTGGGGGACATTTTTTAAACTACACATACTTTCCACCCCCATTTGAGAATCATTACCTATATGAACCACTCAGTATTTCTAGTTGCACTAAATCATATCACTTAAGAGTTTGGTGGTGAGAAAAATAAGACTGAAGATCTCTGTACTGAACACTTCCTCTTGGCATTATCTACTCCTGAAACTTCAGCTGTCACTTATATGCCGATGATCTCAAAAATAACATTTTTAAGCCCAGATCCATATACGCAAATGTCTAGTGGGCCTCAGTTTTCAAATAACCTACTAACAAACTCAACAAGTGCAACCACAGATCTAAAACCTTATTTTTGTTCTTGCCCCTTTCTTTACAGTATCCACTCAGCGGTCCTTCACACTCCCCTTCCCCACTACACATACATCAAATCTATCACCAGGTCCTTTCTCTTCCCCTCAGGAACACATCTGAAGTCTGTCTACCATGTGCCATACCCCACCTGGACCTCGGCAGTGGCTCCTCACTCCCTCCTACCAGCAGCCCCTCTACTTCAAATTATTTTCCACATGCTCCTACTTCCTACTGATTAAAGCAGGAAATCCAAGAATGCAACACTCATTATATGCAAAATGACTTCTGATAACACACAGACCTACTTTTAAAATATTTCTAAAATAAAATAAAATATTTCTATATTTTAATAGGTTTAAAAAAGAAGAATTAACAGATCAAACTGGGACTTTAAGTTCATATTGAGTTTGCCTTCAAGATAAGTTTTAATATAAAAACTAGACACTTCAAAATTAATTTAGATAGTATGCGGGTATTTTTTTTAAACATAAAAGTGGTACATTAATCACTGAAGTTTGGGAAACTTGGTCCTACAAAATAGATCTAAACTTTTAAACATGATATTGCAAATGTTATGCACCCTCTTCATGTTCAGGAAATCTTCCTCCCACGTTCCCTGCCCTCTACTTAGATGTCTATGTATCAGCTTTGCTGTATAACAGAACATCCCAAACCTACTGGCTAAAATAATATTTTATTTAGTTCATAATTGTGCAAATCAGCTGGGTTTTTCTGTCTGGGCCGACAACAGATTTTTCCTGGACTCTTCCATGTGTCTGTGGTCAAATGGTGGATCAGCTGGTAGCTAGATGATCCAAGATGACCTCACTCACATATCTAGTGGTTAGCAGACTGTCAACCAGAGCCTCTCTTCTCCTGCAGTGGCCACCTATTCTACAGCAGGATAGCCTAGGCCCATTTATAATAGGGCCTCAGGGTTCCAAGCACAGAAGCCCTAGGGCATAAGCACTTTCCAAGTCTCTCCCAGTTTCACATTTGCTAGTGTCCACTGGCCAAAGCAAGTCACATGGTCAACCTAAATACAGAGGTGGGGAAACAGACTCCCCTTCCTAATCGAAGGATCTTCAGTATCACATTGCCCGGAGTTGGATGCAGGAAAGGGCAGAGTTTGTGACCACTCTTACAATCTACCACTCTTACCATATCCCAGAAATACAAGGTGTATTCACACACGTGTTCATGTTGTTCCCATCACCTGAAATAAATTATCAAATTCCTTCTGTCCTTCCAGCAAATTTTTACTTCTTGTTCATCAAAATTCTGTTCAAATATAGCATCTTCTTTTGAGTTAATTATTCTGTCACATGTCCCCTGCAAATGCCTCTATTATAGCACTCAGTGAATTGTATTATAGTTATTTATAAGGTCTCCCTAAATAGACTGTTTTTGCACCACCAGCATCTAACACAGTGCCTGGCAAATAACAGGCATTCAATAAATGTTCACCAGATTGAATTTAACTGAATAAATTCAAAACAAAGCTTAAGGTCCCCCTCAAATAAGCCTACATTTAAAAGACTGGAGGTGCAATAATACAAAACTGGCCTTATGAGTAAGTAGGACTAATTAGACCCACCTCATCTCATTTAAATGGTACCAGAGCAATACTTCCAGCCAAAAGCTTTCCTCCTGTGGAACTGGCACAAAGCCTAAACTCCCAGCATAGATTATTATAAGTCTAAAAATGTTCTGCTGTGGTTCAAAGGGCATAGGTTTTAGAGTCTGAAACACTGGGACTCAAAACCTAGCTCTTTTTATGATGCTGAAAATTCACTTAATACATTTCTCTGCACCACTCTTTACATCAATACAGAACTATATGTTGCAAGAAAAGGTCTAGCACCATGCCTGCCATATACCAAACACACGTCAAACCCCAGAGTTTCCTATTAGAAAAGCAAATGACTTGGGAGGGGGTAACCTCAAGCCTTTATCATTGATACCTGAGGAGAGCAGGAGAAGGGTAAGAAGAAGGGCATGAAAGTTAAAGGACAGAAATTAGACAACTTTTCAATTTTACTGAGAGCCAAGCTTGTGGCTAGAATTAAACAGTTATATCAGTTTTCAGGGACCCAATCAAGGAATAAAAGTTTCCCCCTGCCTCAGTGTATACAATGACTCTCTCTGGGGATACAGGATTTAGAAATTTCTGCGTAACTGTGCTGGGCATTAATAAGGAGTCAACATTTACACATGTACTTAGGCAAGGCTACTAAGGAAAGCCTTAAGGTCTTCAGAAAAAAGGTAGTTTAAAATTATGTTACTCTAATCTTTTTAATGCATATTCCTGTACTCTATTCACTTTTACATTTAAAAGGGGTAGTTTGGTAAACAAGGTCCCCCCCCAACTAAGGATACAAATACAATTTTTTAAGTGAGAAATATGAAAAGCATGTTACAAACACACAATTCTACACTTCAAATTAAGTCACTTTTATAGGAAATATTACATTCAAATCAATATAAAGTGAGTTTTAGACACACTGAAATCCTGTTTCAAAGTGAGGCCCAATTTAATACATTTTAATAACACTTTTAAACTTGCAAATCCAGGCAAGAACTTGCCTCATATAAAGAATCTCTATAGTTGTCTCTCCTGAGGCTGCTCTCACATCTCAATGGCAGCTCTGAAACATGTCCACGTTAGTGCACACTAAGTCAATGTATGTTTGTTGATATCGAGCCCTGCAAATGAATCTCCATCATGTCCCTTGTGATCTTGCATCCCAGCTACACTGTAAACTTCCTTGTACCCAGGATTCTGCTTTCTGTATTTTCCTAATCCACCTTTCTCCACTCCCAGCACCCAGATTGTAGTCAATAAGTGTTAATTTATGGCCGACAAGGGAATGTACAAGTAACATTTGCTGATGGTAAATTCCTTGGTCCATTCAAGTTCAGATCAAGGCTTCTAGAAATCCTAAACACTAAAAAAATATGGTACCCCTCTCCAGGCACATATAAGTCAAAACAGTATTACACTAAACCATAAGGCACAGAACTTGTATGTTCAAATCAAAATAACTTCTGTTGGCAAAATTTTGGGTAAACTCATGAAAGGCTGAACTCCTCTCATTCTTTCTCCTCCCTATTATGAGAGAGGAAGGAAGAAAGAGAAGGAGGAAGAGAGAGAGAGAGAGAAACACCAATGTGAGAGAGAAACATTGATCGGTTGCCTCCTGGATGAGCCCCGACCAGGGACTGAACCTGCAACATAGGTATGTGCTCTGACTGGGAATTGAACCCGCAACCTTTTTGGTATATGGGACAATGCTCCTACCAACTGAGCCACCTGGCCAGGGCAATCCATATGTATATTTCATGTTGCCCTGCAGCTATATAGCAGAACAGCTTAACATAATGTGAATAGAAACAATACACATGTTTTGTCTGCTGTTACAATTGTACCATGGTTGTATATAGAAAACGAGGTGCAATAAATGATTGTCAGCAAAGCACACAGAAGCACAAGTTTTTTGCATTTTATTCCATTAGGCTCCAATATTTGATAAAGGCAACAGGTGCCAAATTATATTTGGATAAACCTTCTATAAATAATGTTTTCACAGCAGTCACAAAGTCTAGAGTGTAGATGCTAATTACAGAGCCAAATCAAAACCATCATAGTTATAATTAAAACTAAAATATTTTCACTTTTAATGTGATTCTCATACCCATAGTAACAGATTTGGGTTAATATTTCAATTAATTTGAATAGTCCTTTATGCTTAGATGTAATTATTTCAACTGATTATTTTCCCCTATATTTTAAAATGTGAGTGTGACCTCATGAGTTGAATACTTTATTTTGACATACCAAGGCAGACATTTGCCTTATAATTTAAAAATGTTTGGATACCTAGGAAAACAGCACCAAAAATCAGAAATTTCTTGTGATTATATAGGCGCTTTACTTCTAATTATATAGGAGCTTTAAAACAGTAAGTTTCTTCAACCCTATGCTGACAGTGAAGTGCAACAAGAATGCAAATTTAGGAATGAAATAAAATAATTTAGTAATTTGTCATGTGATCATTTCTGATTGGTTCTAAATGTGTCCAGTATTTTAAATAAATAAATAAAAATATTTCCCTTGGTGGCTTTGGTCTCAGAGTGGAGGGTGTATTGTGTCCATTAAATAGGAAACCAAGGATTATTTGAACAAATAATATTACAGCTCTATAAAATGACTGATGGTCTTTGCAAAGGCCCAGACTGGTTTCATCTTTCTTGAGATTTTTATCACTGATTTGTTCTTAGTCATGTGCAGTCACCAAGGCCGGCAGAGGTAACAAGTGTTTGATGTATGATGCTTGAGCCACTTTTGTCAGACTGCATTTATTTTAAGCTGTACTCATACTTGGTACTCTTATTTGTGTATGTTCTTGGGCTTTAGTTTTTTCTTGTTTCTAGTGATGGGTCAAACAGATATAAAAATTATAATAACACTCCCCTCTGAAGCTCTACAAAAATAACATATATCTGCTTCCTTGTAAGGGATGCCTTTCCACTGCAGATTAAACACGTGACGACCGAGCAAGCACCCGAATAGAAGGACTTAGTCTTTGTTGCCTTATTTGCACAGCTTCCAGCATGTCCCTTGCCTTTTTGCATATATGATCCATTTCAAGTCAATCCATATTTTACAATCTGCAGCAAGCCACAGAAGTTCTCTTCTAGTTGAAAGGAAATTTCAAGGGAAGAGGGGTGAAGAATAACACATTTAACTTATCCTGTTGAAAGGAACCATTCTAAATGGTTTCCGAGCACTTTTGCATCTTCTTACGTACTGAAAACCAGCGTAGATATCTTAATCAGTGGCTAGAAACACATCCTTATCAGTAACACATTCATGAAAGATGGTATGTGTGTGAGCTGCAAAATGCTTGGCAGAGATCCAGGAATGAAAAAAGAAAGAAAATGGTAAAGAGTTGATGAAATAGCTTTGTTTCTACCCCATTCACTTTGGAAATTTTCTATCATCTCTGCTTGTTCTATTTGGAAGGATAACAGACAAACAAACAGAACGTCAGGTCTCTATGATTTGATTTCATCTACAGATAGACACACCTACTGTACAGTGATGCAGGACGGAAGCATATCTATACACAGAGGTGACTATAAGTACACATATGCATTCTCATCTCTCTACCTTTTCCTATTCAGGATATTATTTTATGCAAAGTTCAGTGCTCTTCTGTTTTAACAGTCTAAGCACTGTCTAAACATTAACTCACAAAAAACCAAAAGTAGATCTTGACAATTAATTTCTACAGTCAATGGTCTTCTCGAACTGGGCAACTCCCCTTGGAACTTGGGAGCCACAACAGCAGACTGTGTGCGTGAAAGAGCAAGACAATTCATTAGCTGATTCTGCAGCAACTCAGAGTGGTGGGGGATGTCAGCCCCTGCTCTGGCACTTCAATACTAATGAGAGTCATTGCATATTCATAACCCCAAATACAGTCAGCTTCTTGTAAAAAGTTTTGTCACCCAGGCTTCATGGCAAGAGCAAAGCACCGCACAATTCGTGTAGTGGCACTTCCGCCAAGTGAGTGCAGAGCAAGACTGATTGTTTTTCAACGCAGCCTGACGGGGAACTAAAAGATGCTGCCCCAAGGGTCCTAAAACTAGGCTTAGTTTGATTGCAAAGCCCCAGATAATCAAAGAAACAAAAAAGGAGGCAGGGCTGGTGAATGCGTATGTCTATTAAATGCATACACGCACATATACACCATACATAAACATATATGTATATATACAAAGAGTATTTCAAATAAGGAATTTGGCTTATTGAGTGTTCACAGTAATTACCTGTTAGGAGTATAAAACCATTCACATCAATTCTCATCATGCTGAAAGAAGAACGGTGTGCCCCAGTAAACTCGCTCGCACCTTGCAGAAACACCGTGGCATATCTTAATAGAAACAGATTTCTGAAACTGTCTGAAGTTTCCCGTCATTATCAATACCAAAGCTTAGGGAGCTGAGCCTGTCAGCTCTGCCAAATCCAGAGCGACCTGGAATCCAGTTCCTCAGGCAGCTTTTCATGTTGGTGTCACTGCCTCCCGAGCTTTATCGTCATCATCATTATTATTAGTTTCCAGAAGTAAGCCGTCGGTGTGCTTGCAGGAAATCCTAAGGGGCCGGGACTACACCATTTGACCCCAAAATACCTGTCTGTTTTGGGTAGCTACCAGCATCCCCTGGAGTCAGGGAAAGGAAATGTATGTTTCAGCACCCACTTTGAAAAAGCCTTGAGCATTTTTTCGCTCGTAATGATGTCTTCAGCTAGAATGCCAGAACACTTCCACTTTTTCCTGACAGGCATACAGTCTATAAACTTCCCATAAAAATTAAATAAAACAGGACAGGGAAAGAAAAGTTTCCAAATTTGATCACACTTGAGTTGTTAAAAGTTATTTCCAGATGCATAATGTGTATAAATATCTGCATTGCTAAAAATGAATCAGGGATATTGGGAGGATGGTGGGGGATAGATGATGAGGTGTTGTGGGGGAAGGGACTCACCAAACTGTTTTATATCTTAGTCACAGACACACAAGCTTCGAAAATAGAAGGATTTGTGTTTATGATTGATTGAGGTAACTGATTATCCGCAGATATTTTAAGTGTTGAGACATTAAATTGTCAGCTCTATCAGTTTGATTGCAGTAAAACATGAAAACATTGACTTTTGTCTAGTTAGAGAAATTTATTTTTCCCAGAATGACAATCCTTTAAGTAGAAGCCAGGCAGCTTGCCAGATTTCTATGTCATACACTGAAGTTTGCAAATGCAACCCATATTTTCAAGTGTTTTTCAAGGTTCAATGAATGGTGCATAGGTCTTTTGCAAATAGTCTTGTAATAAACAGGTCCCTGCATTATGCTTTATTCCTTAAGCCTGAGAAAAGCATTTGCTTGTTTTGAAGGAAAAAAAACAAATGTTGTGGCTTTGTATTCATGAAGAATATGTTACCAGTACTCCTCAGTTACTTAAAGTATCTCTCAAAAATAAAATAACCCTCTTTGGACCACCACTTCTGAACAAGTTTGATTAATATGTTTTATAAGCCTGAAATAAATGCTCATCATAACTGTCAGTGAGCTGACAGCTTTCAAAAGTCTTTGTTCCCAGAACGAGTGATTTGTCTGATGTTCCGTAAGATACTGCATTCCAGCCTAAGAGGAAGATGTTACAATCAAGTAAATTCTACTAAAATTTGATTGCCGTTAAATCAGCTTTGTATTCTGGATCCTTGCACGCACTATACATGTGCACACTATTTTATAAAATAAAAACACCACATCTTATTTGTTATTATTTCTTCCCAAAGCAACCATGTTTTTCATTGGGCAGAACTGTGGTTCCAGTGTTTAAAACCTAGTCTAGTATAAGCATAAAAAATGTCAGATATTATATACAGTCAGTCTTTTTAATAAAATCTCTGGCTGGGAACTCATCACTAGTCCTCATGATTTAAAGGAAAACACCAATCAAAAGACAGATGTGGTCATTAATTCTACTGAAACACCAATATCTCTATATTTGCAGCATATTTTCCAAGCATTTATTATGATCATTAAAATACAGTATGTTCTAAAGACCAGCAGACCATTGAGCTCTCCATGTCTGAGTTCTGCAGATAGCAGGAGATAATAATACCTGGAAAAAAGAGGGTGCCTGAGCAGCTAAGCAAGTTACACCAACTAGAATAACACTTCTTCCTGACTCCTTTAGCCAACCACCGTGTGTCCGGATTTGGCACCGGATTTGGTTGCCCTTCTTATCATATTTTACAGAGTAATAACTACTGTGAGTGGTCATTAAATTATCCATTCTTCTATTCTTTTGTTCCAACTACCACTGATGCTTTATCACTGTTCTGTGGCAGAGCTTTACAAAGCACTCTGTCTATATATTGCCTGCAATTACAGTTCCTTTTGTCAACATGCTCTCCTCCTTGATTTAGTTCTACCTACTTTCACACCATGCCTGCAAATGTTAAAATTACAGATCATTTTCCATTTAACATCTCTGTTTTAATTTATAATTTTTCTAATCTCTAATAAAGGGACTTTTTTTAATAATTGTGCAATTTTATTCCTATATCATCTTTGTCCATGAGAAGTCATTTTGTCATTTATTTTCCAAACTGCCAAGAAACCATGTGTTCTGTACATACAATCATTGGTACACTGAAAGCATTACTGCCCATCTTCATCCTGATAATATGCATTATTTTATTTTAATGAAGTTTATTTTCCTTCTTCACCTGCTCTTTACACCATAACTACCCCATATAATTTCTGATATCTTGTGGCAGTACTGAAAACAATGTTCTTTCATGTCTTATATACTAATTTCCCTACTTTTGCTACATCTCATCATATAAGATTTTAGTATTCAGCTCATAAGTTAGATCAAAAGAAGATACTTATTTTGTTTCCCTTTGTTGGTTGCTTTTCCTTTAAGGACACTAGAATTCTCTTGCAGCCAAACTACAATAATCTATGTGCTATTCCCATATTTATAATAATTTCATAATTTCGGTATTCGACAATATTTTCTAGACCTTCAATTGTGTTCTTTCTGAAGTACTGTACTGCATGGGGAGGATGTTGTTAACTCTAGGAAACAGAGGGGAATGACACTGTGGTTGGGTTGGGCTCCTCTCTGACATTATGGGTGCCATTTTCGAGAAGTACGTAGATGGCATTGACTCAGTACAACTACTGAAGAGGCCACAAGGATGATGCTTTTAACATTGCTCCTTTGACAGCTCTTTTGTCATTCTGGAATAATTTCTTTCATCATCTGTCCTCTTTTAAAGTTCACTATGACCTTGTCATTCTAGGGATAGCAGCTACCCTTACCATGATCAAAAACATAAACTAGAATTTACACACTTCACTCTTTTTCCTATGCCTCATTCCAGTTGCACAAATAAACCTAAATAAAAAGTAATTTCTATTGCAGCTACCTAAATAAGTTTCTTCATACTACCAAGAGGCAGTATCTCTTAAAATTCCATGAACCCTGGGGCCAAATACAGACTTTGCCCTAGTGCCTAATTTTATCCACACGTTCTTTTAAGTGTATATCTATATTTACCAACTATATCTGTAATATTTAAAAGGATAGCTAGTCTCTTCTTACAGCTAGTGAAATATAAGATATCCCCTTCCCTGTATAAAACAATTATTACATGTAAAACTATTTGCTCTCTCCCCTTTCTTTGCTGGAAGGAATGATCACTTCAGTGCAGTGATTTTTGAACTGCATTCAGAGGCACATCAGAGGTCCCGTTTAGAAGAAAATGAGTGAAGGGGGGATACCAAATAGAAGGCACTCCATCATGCCATCACTTTTTTAATAACTTTTTATTTTGAAATAATTTTAAACTTACACAAAAAAGTCGCAAGCTTAGTATAAAGATTGTTAACATTTTGCCACAAGTGCTTTATCATCTTTTCCTACCCTGTCCCTCCTCTTTCCTCCTGCTCTTTCTCTCTTCATATATGTCTCTTATTTTCTAAATTGAAAGTTACAAACAACATGTCCCATTCCCTCTAAACACTTCAGTGAGGACTTTCCAAGAACAAGGATATTCACTTACATTACCACAGTATAGTAATCAAAATCAGGAAATGTAATACTGGCACAATGCTATTACCTGATCTAGAATTTTATTTAAATTTTGCTAATTGCCCCCAAAATGCCCTTTATAGCAATTTTTGTTTTTCTGGTCCAGAATCAGCCTTTCTCTGTCTTTCACATTAATATTTATGAATAGTCAGCAATTTCCTTTGTAAAAATTCCTCAACTTGGGTCTGTCTATTATTTCCTCATAAGTAGCCTTAGGTTATATGTTTCTGGCAAGTATATTATGTAAATGATGCTGTGGTCTTCTTGGTGTATTGCATCAGGAAGCACATGATGTTGGTTTGTCCAATCACAGGCAATATTAACTTTAATTACTTAAATAGTTAAGGTGGTGTCTACCAAGTTAGTCCACAGTATGGCTTCTACTTTTCCTTTCTAATTGAAGAATAACTCATGGAGAGATACTTTTAGGACTATAAATTTCCTCATCCTCAACAGACTCTCACCCACTGGGTTTAGCTTCCACTGATGATTCTTGTCTGATAGTTAAAATGGTTGTAAAATAGTTATTTTCTAACACTATCATTCCTCTTACATTTATTAGTTGGTAGTCTATCCCAGTATATTTGTTTGTTATAAGTGTAGGCTCATGGATTTTTTAATTTAATTAATTAAAAGTTATTAATATCATTATTTTTAAGCTTAAATCGTCTCAGATTTGGCTAGTGGGAACTCCTTTAATTTGACTCCTATGGTTTTTTTGACGTGTCCTTATCATTTTTTGAGCTGAAACATCATTTTATTTATATTTTTGGTTGATTTCCAAGCAATGCTTTAAAAGTTTGAAACCCATAACTAATGAAATCAAAGCGGTAAATCAAGAAACTCCTAGCAAACAAAAGTCCTGGACCAGATGGCTTCACAGGCAGATTTTACCAAACATTCAAAGAATTAGCACCTATCTTTCTCAAACTATTCCAAAAAATTCAAAAGGAGGGCAGACTCCCAAGCTCATTTTACGAGGCCAGTGTTAGCCTAATTCCAAAACCAGATAAACACACAACAAAGAAAATGACAGGTCAATATCCCTGACAAACATAGGTGCTAAAATCCTCAACAAAATATTAGCAAACTGGATCCAGCAATACATTAAAAAGGTCATACGCCACGACCAAGTGGGATTTATTCCAGGGATGCAAGGCTGGCACAATATTAGCAAATTGACACGTGATGCGTCACATAAACAAACAGAAGGACAAAGTCACATGATCATATCAACAGATGCAGATAAAGCATTTGATGGAATCCAGCACCCATTTATGATTAAAAAAAACACACAAAAAACCCTCAGCAAAGTAGGAATAGAAGGTTCATCCCTCAACACCATAAAGGCCACATATGACAACCCCACAGCCAACATCATACTCAATGGGCAAAAATTACAAGCACTTCTCTTAAGGCCAGAAACAAGACAAGGGATGTCTGTTTTCACCACTCTTATTCAACATAGTACTGGAAGTTCTAGCCACAGCCATCAGACAAGAAGAAGAAATAAAAGGTATTGACATCGGAAAGTTCGGAGGAATTGAATAAATAGATTTCAAGTCATATGGCTCTTGCGGGAAAAAAAGATATATAAAGATAAATAAAAGTTTGAAACCCACTTTGACAAAAACATTTTTTCCTCCAGTTTTCCTTATTTCGAGTCAGGTTTGTATAAAAGTCCCTAGAATATAGAGAAGACTAAGAATAAATGATGACAATCCCCTGGTTTCTGTGACCACACTGGCCAACATGATGCCCCTCCAACCTGCCAGGTGCCTTCCTGTGCATCCACCACGCCCTTTGTCTGGGAACCTCCTCCCCATGTGTCTGCAGGGCTCACTCCCTAATCTCCTCCAAGGCGTAGCTCAAACATCCCCTTCTCAGGGAGGCATCAGCCCCTGACCACCTTTATCATGTTTAAAGCACTGTTTGAAAACCGCTTTAATAGTAACCTCTTCATTCCCAAAGCTTCATTCCAAAGCAAGATTTAAAAAGACAATAGATTTAACCCATGACTGGGGAGTCAGAGAGAGGATCTTACCCTTTACTGGTTTATTACCACAGTGGACTGACGAACTTTCTAAAGTGTTTTTGCTGGTATACACAGTGCTTCTGGATAATGGAAACAAAGTGGGCGTTACTCCCCTGCTGCTTCTGACTGCTGATTCCTTATTCAGTTCACTCCTTATTTCACATAATACATCTACTTCTCTATCACTTTGCTATGTATTAATCTAACTTTTTTAAGTTGTTTTCTCCTATATAAAAGCAATAATAAACAAGAGTACTATAGAACTATTTTTCTTTTCCTATGGAACACTCACTAAAAGAAAATCTTTTTAACTATATAACGCTCATCATTTGCTTTTCCCAAGTCTTTAAAGAGCAAACAGAAAACCCTCAACAAAGTATCACAGGTAACAATCAACACAGAAGAGACAGTCATGGGCTTTACAAATAACCAAGTGCTTTCACTCACATTCAGCAGAGAAACACTTTTCCCTGAGCACTCTGCATCAATAATACAATTCAACATGACTGTACCTCATAGATGAGGATTAAAGGTGTCCTGGCTAAGATACGCAGCAAGGCTCATGAATTATTGGGCTTGCCCAAAGAAAACTCAATAAATGATTACTACCATCAGTTTCTTAGAAGGTCTTAAGTTTTTCAAACTACTTAACTAGTCTTTTTCTAAAACTACTAACATACTTCAGACTTTCAAAAGGATATTATTTCCAACTGCTATAATGAGGGCATATAGGGTGGCTGACTTTTCCCTTCAATGTCTGTTTTTCATTAAATTACATAACAGAAATCTTTTAGGTTTTCAAGATGCTTCAGCACAGCAGAATCAACACATTTTTTAACATGGTAAATAAGTAAATGTTTATAAGCCACAAAATGATGAGGCACCTCATTATGTAAGACTGTGGAACAAATTCTACCAACATGTAACTTATTCTCCAAGTTAGTAAGGGGTGTATATTAAACAATAACTTTCAATCTCCCAGCTACCTAATCCATATTCGTGAAATCTATGAGTGATTTACCAGTGATACACCCTCCAGGCCTAACTCACTTCCCAAGGCGCCTATTTATTTTTAAAAGCATGTAAATTCAGTGGCCATTAGGTTTCTTTTATTATAATGTTAGTTATCCTGTAATATTAAAGCATCTAAAATTTAAGAAGCATACTACAGTATTTAATCTTCCCTAACATACAAAGAAATATATTCATAACTTCCTGTCCTTGAGGTCAAGACATGAGCTGTCTAATACGGTACAGTAGTCACACGTGGCTACCGAGTACTTGTAATATAGCTTGTCCAAACTGAGGCATGCCAAAGATACATATCAGATTTTAAAGATACAGTATGAAAAAAATGTAGAATATCTCACTAATAACTTTTTGTTGATTACTTGTTGAAATATTGTCTCTCTGCTGTCAACCCTCTAAGTGTGATGACTTGCCATCACATTTAGAATAAAATCCAAGGACTTCACTGTGGTCTATCAGCCTTTTCATGATCTGCTTAAGCGTTACCCTTATTTCCTACCACTCTCCCCCTCCAGCCACTGTGCTTCTTGCTCATCCTTGAACACACCAAGCAGAAGCCTTTGTACTTGACTCATCCTGCTGCCAGGTACACACTGCCCTGTAACTCATATGATTTGTTCCCACACTTCATTCAGCTTCCTACTTAAATATCACCTCTATAGAGAAAACTTTCTTGACTACCCTTTCTAAAGTAGCATACTCTGCTGCTCTCTATCCCAGTCATCTGCTTTTTCCCCCATAACAAATCAAATATACATTTATTCATCTGTTGCAATGTAAGTTCCATGAGGATCAAGACTTCATCTCCTTGGCGGTATTATATCTCCAGAGCCTAGAACACTGCCTGGTATAAAGCGACACTGAGCCCAGGCCAGGTGGCTCAGTTCGTTGGAGCATCATCCTGTAGGCCAAAAAGGTTGTGGGTTCAATTCTCTATGAGGGCACAAACCTAGGTTGCAGGTTCATCCTCAGTTGGGGACGCATAGAGGAGGCAGCTGATCTATGTTTCTCTCTCACACTGATGTTTCTCTCTCTCTCTCTCCCCCTCCCTCTCTCTCTAAAATCAACAAACATGTCAGCGAGCAAGGATTTACAAACAAAAAAATTATAAAGTGACACCGAATTATCATTGACAGTGAATCTATTTGAATTCACTAAGTGGGAGGATTTGAATATTGCAGAAAACTTTCAGCAAATGCTACTGACAGTGGAATGAAGAGTAAAAAGACCAGTGGTGGTGATGGTGGCCGTGTGAGCCTAGAACACCTGTGGGTGGAAAAGATAAGAGCCTGGAGGGACTTGATTAACATCAGTATTAGAATGAGATTTTTAATAGCTGGACAACGGTAGGAAGATGGCAGCCAGGATGGAGGCAAAAGGAAAGCCTCAGTGGTTGAGGCCCGAGCAGTAGAATGGAGAAAAATCTCTTATTTGTCATCCCAGCCCCTGTCCCTCCTCCTCTTCTTTCCCTTCATGTTTCCTCTCTCAGTATCTACCCACTTTTGCCACCTCTTTTCCTCCATCTGTTTTGCTTCCTCTGCCCTAAATTATTTTTCACTTGTATATTGCCCTTAAGGAGTTGTTTCCCCCTGTGAATCAGCATGATCACATGATCAGTAGAAGAAAGGCTCTCTAATGAGAAACTGTTAGGAGTAAATTGGACATTCTGCCCTGGCTGGGTGGCTCTGGTGGTTGGAGTGTCATCCGTACACCAAAAGGTTACAGGTTCAATTCCCTGTCGGGGCACATACCTAGGTCTGAGGTTCATTCCCCCGTTCGGCATGTACAGGAGGCAACTGATCAATGTTTCTCTCTCACATCCATGTTTCTCTCTCTTTCTCCCTTCCTCTCTCTCTAAAATCAATTTTTAAAAATCCTCAGGTGAGCATTAAAAGAACAAAAAGAAGAGTATATTTGACATTCCTTTAAATGCCAAATATAATACCAACATCATCATCTCAGTATCAAGTACTGGTCATGAAGGCCACAGAATGAAGCAGAAACTCAGGCAGTCACTGCCTTTCACCTGGGACACTAAGAGTTCTGAATGCTGAGTCTGATGCCGACCTGCCCCATACAGTTATTGCCATATTATTGACTACATTCCCTATGCTATACTTTACATCCCCAAGACTATTTTATAACTACCATGTGATACTTCCTAATCCCTTCACCCTTTCAACCACAATGCTGTACACCTGAAATTAGTATAAAATAATATTGAATGCCAACTGTAATTGAAAATTTAAAGAAAAAAAGGAATTCTGAATGCTCTGGGATTTCATCTGCTTAATTTTCTTCTCAACCTTCTCCAGAATATATCTTTAAAATATAATCAACATCTTTTTTTTTTTTAGTTTTACTGAAGCATTAATTTGCATATTTTAAAATAACACATACTTAATGTATATATTTTGATGAGTTTGAACAGATTCATATTCCCATGATACTATCACCACAATCAAGCTACTTCAGTATACATCTATTATCTCCAAAAATTTCCTTATGTTCTTTTGTTTTTGTTTTTGTTCTGTGGTAAGAACACTTAGCATGAGATCTACCCTCTTAACATATTGTGTGCATAATAATGTATTGTTAACTATAGTTACTATGTTGTACAACAGACATTTTTTACTTCTATCTTACATTCTATTAAAAAAACCATGCCACATCCACTAATATATATTTGCCAAAATCTTAAACCTGGCATTACCCTTTTTAAATTAAGTTGATGCTGGTGCTTACTCAAGTCAAAATAAATGAAAACTGGCAAGCAGTCCCATCAGGCTTATAAATGATTGTTTGCATATATATATGCCTCTCCTCACCCCTCACCAAATTATACTGGACTTGGTGTTTAATTGGGCTCTTTGAAGAGTAATTCCTAATACATTAGCAGCAGCCAACATAATAATATCTATTAATTTCAATCAACTACCTCCCAAAATTCAGAAGGTCAACTTACTCATTTTGAAATCCTTCTGTAGGAGGTTACAGTAGAAGATGATCTCTGTAATTCAAAATGAATCTTGAGAAAGTAAATTGTAAATCAAAATTTTATGAGAAATTCATAGTAAAGTTCATGTTTTTCCCATTAATCCTAGAGACAAAGGAAAATCAAGACAAAAAGAAACGAGTTTAATTTTTTAAATATCAGGCATATTTACAAGTGCTAAGGCATTAAGATTTATAAACTAGATGATGACCTGCTTAAAGATAATCAATATATTTAACAACAAACAAGATACCTAGTCTTAAAAGATTTATTCCATTACTTTGGTAAGTATGCTTAAATTAATTCCAATTATAACCATAAGCTCAAGACTTAAGAGAAAATAAGTTCACTCTACAAATTAAATATGAAAAGCCAAGAGTACTAATCTTCTCTATGTCTTTCCCTGTTTCATCTTTCCAATTCCCCACCCCCACTCTCCCTGTCTCTACCATCATACATTCAAGTCTAGAGTACTATGAAGACTGATAGGATTAGTGTAAAATATGTATAACTAGCAGTATAACTTTATCATTTGTTTTTCTTAGTTCCAAGACTGAAAGATGCTAATACCAATGCAAAAGAGTGATTGTTTACAGATTGTTTGCGTGTGTGTGTGTGTGTTTTTCCCCACCCCTCACCAAGCTGTGCCTCTGCTGACATATATTCAATATAAAATGGGAAAGTACAGAATGTAACAACTGTTTGTACTCATCTGTATTATTTCCACAACATAATTACTAATAGTGAAGGGATAGGTCCAAATTTAAGTTAGCAGCCTAATCTGGCTTAAAACAAAATACATCTTCCTAAAGTATTCACATTATAAAATACCTTATAACCATAAAAGGTAAGTAATTAAAGGACAAAAATCTAGAATAATACTAATAGCAGCAAAATATTCTGCTTTTCATTTTCACTAACTCGGTGTTAACGTAATGAAATCTGACATTGCTATCAGCATAGTACAATAAACATGAAAAGGTGCCCAATGTGCAAAGAAAATATGAAAATTCCTAACGACAACAGCAAAAACAAAAATTATGTTTTCTCTTTTCCTTTTACATGCCCTCTGTGATAGCTTGAGGACATATGACCTTGTTATCTACATACTATAATAAAAATTAAATTACCAGTGTGCCTAGATGGAGACTTCAAAAATAACTAAGGAAAATTATATTTCTCTGTACCCATAAAAGATTCATCATACAGGACCCAGTTCTCATTTCCTTATGTTCCAGTCTGTTCTAAATGCAGCTAAACAAACAAACAAAAAATATAAGTAACTCTCAGAAGTAGCATACATAGATATTATATCTTTATTGAAATCTCAAACCTTACATTATATAAAGATTTAAATCACTTTTAAAACAGAATTTATTAAAACTCTAAGCTCATATTGTGTTTATCTTTTTTGTAAATGAATATATTCCTAATAACATGGTTGTATCTTATGTTACTCATATAAATAAAAGCATATAGTCATTTTAGGGATTAATAGAAAAGCACATCTGCATGGAACATTTCCCTCATTAGATATTATCATGTTAGCATATTTTTCCTATTTCTGATTTTACTACAAAATAAAATGAGCTGATTTTTACCGCTAAGTTTCTCTATAATGTATATTTCAAATAATGCAAATACTTTAATTGTACATTAGAAGAATCTCATGTTCCTATAAAAAATCACTATAGAAATTAGCCCAGAAAAGACCTTACCACACAAACAAAAATCAAGATAAGACTGTACCAGATTGGCAAACCAGTTACCGCTTACACAAAATATTACCTTGAACATTACTTTTCAATTAAAAGCTATCTTTTTAAAAATCCCAGGCAATTTCAGGTGAGTCATTAGACTGTTGGCACTTCCTAAATTAGTGCCAAACTGAATCAGTTAAAAAATAATCAATTAGCCAAGAAGGTGAAGGGACAGAAAAAAAATATTCCCTGCAAATGGAAATGAAAAAAGGGTTGGGGTAGCAATACTTATATCTGACAAAATAGACTTCAAAACAAAGGCCATAACATGAGACAAAGAAGGACACTACATAATACGAAAGGGATCGATCCAACAAGAGGATATAGCCCTGGTAAATACATATGCACCCAATAGAGGAGCACCTAAATATATTTTAAAAACTCTTGGTGGGCTTTAAGGGAGAGATCAACAGCAATATAGAGTTATAATAGGGGACTTTACCACCCCACTGACATCACTGAATAGATCTTCCAGACAAAGAATGAACAAGGAAACGGGGACCTTAAACAACACACTAGATCAGATGGATCTTATTGATATTTGCAGAACATTTCATCCCAAAGCAGCAGAATATACATTCTTCTCAAGAGCACATGGAACATTCTCAAAGATACACCACAGGTTAGGACACAAAATAAGTCTTAACAACTTCAAGGAGATTGAAATCATATCAAGCATCTTCTTGGATCACAATGGCATCAGCAATCTAGAAATCAACTACAATTAAAAAACAAATCAACTACAACTTAAAAACTCAAACATTGCAACACATGGAGGCTAAATAGCATGTTATTAAGCAATGAATGGATTACAAGTGAGATCAAGGAAGAAATAAAAAATTGCCTGGAAACAAATGAAAATGAGCATACAAAAACCCCAAATCTATGGGACACAGCAAAAGCAGTCATGAGAGGGAAGTTCATAGCACTACAGGCCTAATTCAAGAAGCAAGAAAAATCTAAAACAAACAACCTAACCCTGCACCTAAAAGAACTAGAGAAAAAACAACAAAGAGGAGCAAGGTGGGGGAAATGGGGGACACCTGTAATAGTGTCAACAATGAAAACAAAAATAAATTTTAAAAATAATAATTTAAAAAATTAAAAAGAATCAATTAGCCAAAGACTATACACTAATCAACTGACTTACCGAACTAGCCAAACTCTATATTCAAAAATTCAATCTTTTGTCAGAAATACACGTTTTGGGCTAGTGAAAATTTTCTGAAAAATAATTTTAGGTATACAATTCAAATGTTAATGTTCATTCTCTTTGACGAATGATTCTTCTCCTAAGGAAATAATCTGAAATGCAAATAAAGTTTTTATATATAAAGATATGTATTCCAATGTTACTTATTGGGGCAGAAAAAATGCAAACCTCAAAAAAAGCTTAGTTTAAAAATTGAGCTATGAAGCCATTTAAACCACAACTATAAATAAAATGTAATGGCTGAGTAAAATTCTCAACACATATATATATAAAATATGCCAAAATATTTATAGTGATTTCTTTTGGTTGACATAATTGTGTTATTTTTATATATCTTTTTCTCATTTTAGAAGCTAATATTGCTATTCAGGAATACAGGATGGGGCAAAAGTAGGTCTACAGTTGTTCACATGGAAAATAATAAAATAATTAATTAATTACATACAAGAATACACTCTGTGTTTCATGTACTCATAACTGTAAACCTACTTTTGCCCCACCCTGTATTTGAATATTCTGCATTGAGTGACAGGCATAAAATATTTCATATACTCAGTTAAAAAAAAAAGATTGCTGGGACCAGCTGGCATGGCTCAGTGGTTAAGCATCAACCTATGATCCAGGAGTTCACGGTTCAATTCCTGGTCAGGGCCATAGGAAGAGCACCAGGGTTTGGTGAGGAAGCAGAAGCAGGAGTTAGGGGAGAGCTTAGTCTAGTAGTTTTTATCAGGCTGTCCTTGAGAAAAACAAGGCAGGGAAGAGGCAAAATTTTAGAGCTGTCTAGTCTGAACAATTTCAGTGGGCTTTGGCCTATATGAGTGATCCCCAGTTGCCCGGTACCTGGCCCTGGGATGATTAAAGCAAAGGAATATTGCTTCCTGATGTGAATGGCCAGATGGAGCAGGTATGCTCTGGATTGGTTAATCTACGTATTAGACATGCTCGTGGCTGGGCACCTTGCCATCTCTAAGAATTAGCTAGGCCTGGGAGGGGCAGTCTCTCCACAGTCAGAAAGGTATTTTTAAGTTGTCAAAACATCACAATATACAGAAAATAAAAACATGATTAATAAAATGTATTTGCTGAATGTATGAATTACCAAAAGTACTACAATTTCTATCCAGTCCACACCTCTGTTTTGGGGAACACCTGCAAACCTTGGAGCCTCTCACTGATATCCAAAATACAGCTAGTTGGTTCCCAGGAGGCAACCAATCAATGACTCTCTCATCATTAATGTTTCTGTCTCTCTCTCTCCCTCTCCCTTCTTCTTGCTGAAATCAATAAAGATATATTTTAAAAAAAAAAAAGGTTGCTGGTTATAAGTTGACAATTATAACCAGTTTGGGAGCACCAAAGACAGTCCCACAGCTCCCCTATTAATATCTATTAACTATCAAATTAGTAGATCATTCATGTTAACAATTTGTATTTCCATCTAAGGGTGAATTACTTAACAAATAGCTACATTTTTCATTAGGATCAGTGAGTACAAAACTGTCTTAAAAAAGAATAGGAGTCACTATTTAGTGAGCATGTAACAGACATGATGCTAAGCCCTTTCCATATTTCATTTAACACAACACTGTAAGGGAAGTATTATTACCCCCATTTTCAGAGGAGGGTACTAAAGCTCAGAGAAGTTAGTTAATTTATCTAAGTTCATGAAACTAGAAAATAGTGATACTGGAACCAGCTTTTCCACATGCAGAACCCCTAATGATATCAGTGAAGTAAATTAGTGATGGGATTGTTCATATTGCATAAGATAATGGTTTTGAAAATATTTCAACCATAAATAAATAATTTTGAGAAAGGCAATCACTAATTAACTGATGGTTAACAGGGTTGTCGTTTTGTATTGTTGTTGTTTTTAATCCTCACCTGAGGATATGTCTCCATTGATTTTTAGAAAAATAGGAAGAGAGATTGAGAGAGAAACATCGATGTGAGAGAGAAACATTGACTGGTTGACTCCAGCACAATGCCCCAATCAGGATCGAACCTGCAGCCTTTTGGTGTACAGGAGGATGTTGCAGCCAACTCAGCCATTCAGCCAGGGCTGATGGTTAATAGTTTTTAACAGATTCCACACAGTTAAAAGAAAGACAAATAAATGTTTTAACTAATGTTCAATAGGATAATGTCTAATATTAACTGTTTCTGGAAATAACAGATGTGAATAAATACTTGTGGTATTGAACCAAACTAACCTGAGACAGCCAAAAATAAAATAAAAATAGAAACAAATAAAGAAATATCTCCCTGTCACTTCCAAAAGCTAAACACAATCTCACTTAAGATAATAAAAAATTATATTTACCAAATTATAATATTGTTAGACAACCATTGACCATTAGGTGAAAAAATTGGGGAAGAGGTGTAGTTATATATACACAGGGCAGACAGTAATCTCATCTCAGAGTGCTGCATGTAGTCTCTAATAAAATCAATACTATATTGATTAAGGATCTAGAAGTGGACAACATAATTTTGCAAATGTCCATTTTAACTCTTAAAATCCAACAATTGAAAAATTTAATCTGAAAGTTACTTCCTTTTAAATGAAACATTGCAGTGATTTCTAGAATTTTCCTATTTGGATAAAACTATTTCAAATAATAACTCCTAATAATTTAATCTGTCAGAATTAAATGGCTATGGTTTTCATTCACAAACATAGGACATGAATAATTTCTGCCTATTTTTGTCAATATATAAAACCTACACTATCTATACCATTAAGATGATTAAACCAAGTTAAGGCCCATGTGTCCTACAAATTTCCAAAGAAAAAATTTTTTTGCTAGTATATGTACCGAGGGTCAACATTTAATCAATTAAAATAGAGAAGGGAATTTAAACTGCTACAGACAATCAAGGGGTAAACTGGGACTAAAACACACACACTACAGTATTAAGTGTGCTTAAATATATCTGTATTAAACAATGTTCTACATTACTCTTTTTTTTTAAATATATCTTTATTGATTTCAGAGAGAGAAAGGGAGAGGGAGAGAGAGAGATAGAAATATCAATGATGTGAGAGTTGTCATTGATCAGCTACCTCCTGAATGCCCCCGACTGGGGATAAAGCCCGCAACCCGCACATGTGCCCCAACCGAGAATCGAACCGCGATCTCCTGGATCCTAGGCTGATGCTCAACCTCTGGGCCAAGCCAGGCCTACCTTCTTTATAAGTAATGATAAATAATATTATTTAAATAAATAAACAGAACTAAGAGATGGATCAAAAATATAATATTAATTAATATTACCTGAGATTATTAACCAAAAGAGAATTATAGATAAAAATGGAATGGATTAATAAAATCTGTTAAGTTATACTTATAAAATTAATCTCCTCTAAAGTTTCAATAATTATGTTTCAGGCAATTATATATAAAATTGTTAATCTTGTCACGTTTATAACTTGTACAAGATTTTTAAATATAGATCAAATTTTAACCAGTTTAGAGAGTAAAAAAGTTTTTTTTTTTTTAAATCACATAGTAATTCCTGAAAACGTATTAATAATTTGTCACAGTGACTCAGGTGCTAAGGTTGCTCATCTCACTCACCGTTATATTCCCAGAACCAAGCATAGTGACTAGAACACTGCAAGTAGTCAATTATATGAAACTGAGGTTACATCTTTCAGCAGTCTATGCCAAATTATTTTTTAAGAAGTTAAGATTTCCCATCCTGAACATTTTAGTACATGTATGCCTATGTGCATTTTTCTAGGAAGAGAATTAATATTTTTCATTACAGACTATAGGATACCAAAAATGTTAAAAGCTATAGACCTAAATAAACTATGGGCATGCTGAATGTAGGCTGTGTCTCTCAAGCACAGAGTAGAGAGCTAAGGCATCCCTAGAAATAGTTCAGAAGAGAAAGGTCAACTCTGGAAGAGAAACAGAGGGGTTTTTGGTTGCATTTTTTCATGTTTGTTGGTTGCCTTTGTATTTTCCTATGTTTACCAAAATTAGAAGATCACTACAATTCCTCATTTCTTTCACTGGCATAAATGCAGCCACTGATACAGTGTAGTACAGCACACTTTAGAACTTAACATTACCATTATTATTAAGTTAAATGTATCTACAACAAGTATGAGGGTACATAAAATATGTTACTAGATAATTCTCTTGGAATCCAGAGTTTAGCTTATCAAATATTCTTTTTATTAATTTCTAAAATCCTTGCTTGCTATAACTTAGTAAAATAGTGGCTAAATCTCACATAATAAAGTAGGCTAGATTTCACATTAATTCTCCCTTTATGTTTCACTTAAAATCTTTTAATTTACAGCATACCTATTAGTAGGTGAACACCATATAGCCCTGCCCCACCAAGCTCACTGTATGTGCCCATCCTCATACCAACTGCAACTAAAATGATGTAATTCCATATCATTACATTAAGCAAGAGCCAAGTTTCAGATTTTACACTGTCTGATTACCAAGATCACATTAGTTCACTACTAGTGGTTTAGTCACTGTACCAACTATGGTATTAAATCTTTGGATGCAATGAAAGTTAACAATGCTATTTTTATGTTGTGCAAAAAAAAATCATTCAGTCTGTTTTCCCTTTTTGATTACAGTTCATTTAAGGAAAAAAACGTTGCTGTATGGCTTGACAATGTTTTATGTGTCTTCGGCTGATAGAACACACAAAACGTTTGAATAGGCCCATTTATTTGAGCAGACGTATTAAATAATACTTTAAATGTGAACATGCATGTCATAAATTTTGTAGTCTCTTTAAAGTAGGATAAATCTGGTATTTAAAATAGTCTTTGTTCAAAGCCATTTTTTTTCTAACAGTCATAAAGGGACTCTGATTTGTGCTGCATGAACAATGCCAGCATCATCATTTTAATGTTATCCATATGGGCTTCTAATAATAGATAAGAGTCTACATTTGTATTATATGTCTTAGAGACATTTAAAATCTAGATAAGGAAAGGCTGATTTCATTGGCCCCATAGTTAAAGGAAAGCAGACCCTAATTAAAAGAATTCTGTTCTGAATTAACTAGTTTGACATGTGCTAATTGACAGTTCCTGTGAAATGGTTCTAATTAAAGTCAATATGTCTTTTTCAATTAAAAGGAAATTAAGAATATACTAATATACATTAACAACTTAATCTGCCTTCAATATCCCATACATCAGCTGCTTTCCCCCCTAACACTATTGGAGAACCATCTGACGTGAATCATCTACTGTTTGCTTATGGTGTCTCATTATTACTTCACACGAGCATAGCAGTACATGTCCCCTTGAGGAAGAGGGTACCCTGCACATGCTTTAATTTTCAGAGCTTCTAACTCTTAAGTTCATTAAAAATAAACACACCTTTTGAATTTCAAAACTGGACATTCTTAATAAAAATCTTTGCTAACTGAAAACAAAGACAAGTGTTCTCAATTAGTTGGTCTTTTTACTATAGGCCTTAGAGGTAATTGCATTCTGCTGGAAAGGAGGCTGGACTATGTTTTCATCATTTGGCTTGACTCAAAGCAAAGCTTGATTTGAGCAACATGCAACAGAAAACATCTTTCAAATCATGTTCTGTTTCCCAAGTGAAACTTTGGGGAAATCTCAGGTGGGAATACTTTGCTTTGTATATATAACAGGAAAATAGAAAGCAAGATTGCTTAAATGCCAGCACTAACAGAAGGCCCATCATATTCATTGAAAATGTAGCATTAGAGAAGCTGTTTATAGCAACATGATTAAATATTCAAATATGCATTACCAAAGCTATGGTGTTAGCAATTTTAATGCTAGCGAAAGTAATATTAAACTCAAGCATCAATACTAATGTACATGGCATTAACATCACATGGAGAACCATGGAAAAGATTAAAACTATTTGTTTCTTCATAGATGGTTATAATTTAGACATTTTAATTATAAAATGATTTTTTAAAGAAAGTTTTTATACTATCAACATACTATAAGTAATCTTTTCATATGATATAGTTTATATTTTGATAGGAGTTCCATCACAACTGCCCCCTTTTTCCAGAATTTAAAATTCAACCATAAAATGTGGCTACTTACAGAAATAAGAAATTATTTTACTTAATTTCACCAAAACTAGCTTATTCTTGTTTAGTACAGATCAAAGAAAAAGGTAAACAGGTTACTTACATTTTTCCACTTTTATTCACTTACATTTTTAAGAGATTAAATTTTGCTATCACCCGTAGCATTCTGCATATGTGTGAGGTCAACCAATCAACCTAAGATCTCTCATTGAAAGCATTTTTTCCCCAAATGTACTCTGTTGTTCTTTTCTGAGCAGTTACCAAAAACTTTAATGAAAATCACCTTAAATGGGACTCTAAAAGCAGCTGAAATCCAGTGAATTTCCAGAATGAGTAAAAGCATATTAAACCATGTTCAAAAAAGCACCTCCTTACAATTAAAAATATAATCAGGCTCAATAGTCAAAATGCAGTGATGTTTATCACCATGTGGAGCCCCTAGTTTGATTTTCAATCATAGGATCTTGCTCCTCGAGCTGGCATAGACTGGAAATGCTGTAGTAACAGCGTGTACTCAACTTTTTTAAATGGGAAAGAAGCCAATGCAGCAAGTTTTCTGCCCAATTAAAGAGCATTGTCTATAGCAGGCCTACACAACATAAGGCCTGCAGACTGCACACACCATGAAGCAATTGTTCATGACCCACTCACAGATTTGAAAAGGGGAAGAAAGTAGAAAGACAGACAATATGGCACCCCTGTCAGCAATGAGAGATAAGGCTGTTCCAAAGACTCCACCTCTCAGGTCACATGTTATAATGACAATACCTCACATCTAGACTCAGGATGAAAATCAATGTGGTCTGTCAACACTTCCAACAGAGGCACTTAATGTACCAATGATGGACTAGTATAAAAACTTCCTAAAAAGTAGGAACAATATTGAACTGAAACTAAGGAAACCTTGTAGCATTCACCTGAAAGCTTATACTCTTTCAGCAGTCAATACATATTTATTGATAATCCTCATGGTTTATATTTTCAATAAGAACTTGTGTTTATCTCCTTCTCTTGCCCCTGTCATTCCATTAAAAATGGGTAAATATACAACTTTTTGTACAAACTGGAACACTTTTAATAATGAACATGGAAAGAAGAAGACAGAGGCAGTCTGTCCACCAAAACATGAGCTGGTAAGAACTGTTAGAATCAACTATTTCAGAACTCTGGAGTCTAGTTGAACATTTGTAGCATACAGGGGAGTCCTCGACAAAAAAAAAAAAGTGACTGGTAAATTTTGGTGAATTTCAACATTATGCATAGCAGCCACAATCCCCAAGCTCTACTGAAAATTAACATGGGGACAATGTCCTGATCCTGATGCAGTTTTCTGGCATCAGTGTGGACAATGGGAACCTGCTCCTCCAAAAACCAGGGTTCTGTATTTTGATCTACCTGGAAGTTTGCTAAGGGGCCAGCACAGAAGCTAGCCATTGATTCAACCCTGCAGGGTTAAAGAAGATTCACAGGCATTGTTGAAGGAAGTTAGGGTCAAAATACCTTTATTGGGTCCAAGCATTTAAGGAATCTCTGTCAAGTCACTGGCTGACCACATAAACTTCAGTGACCACACATGACAAGGAATATAGTCTTTTCAAAAAAACACAATTTGGAAAAGTCACTAAACAAATGAACTGCAGCCTTCATCAAGTAACAATAGAAATC
This sequence comes from Miniopterus natalensis, assembly GCF_054644295.1. NCBI lineage: Eukaryota > Metazoa > Chordata > Mammalia > Chiroptera > Miniopteridae > Miniopterus > Miniopterus natalensis. Next base: position 49,383,475 of record NC_142083.1, read on the forward strand.
ATTGGTGTAGAGGAGAGACTCTGATTTCCAGAATTACAATATTCAAAATGTCCAGATATCAACAAGAAAATTACAAAGCATGCCAAAAAAAAAGAGGAAAGTATGACCCATTCGCAGGAAAAAAAGAAATTGACAGGAACCATTCTGAAGAAGCTGAGACACTGAACTTAATAGACAAAGACTTTAAATTTACTATCTTAAATATGCTCTAAGAGCTGAAGAATACCATGGACAAAAAACTAAAGGAAATTAGGTAACCTATGTATTAACAAGTAAGAATTATTAACAAAGAGACAGAAATTATTTAAAAGATTAAAGTAGAAATTACAGAGCTCAAAAGTACAATAAAAAAATTTAAAATTCACAGAAGGCATTCAGCAGCAGATATGAGCAGGGAGAAAAAAAGAATCATCAAATCTGAAAATAGGCCAGTTATAACTGCCCAGTCTGAGGAGCAGAAACAAAACAAATAAGGAAAATGAACAGGGCCTAAGGGGCCTATGGAAAACTGTCAAACATACCAACATATATATTCCAGGAGTCCCAAAAGGAGAAGAGAACAAAAAAGAGGCAAAAAAATTTTTTTGAAGAAATATTGTTCAAAAACTTCCCAAATTTGATAAAATACATGAATATACACATCCACAAATCTCAACAATCTCCAAATAGAACAAACTCAAAGAAACCCACACCACAGCACATTATTACCAAACTGTTGAAAGACAGAGATTCTTGTAAGCAGCATAAGACAGCAATTCATCACACACAAGTTATCCTCAAAAAAATTAACAGCCTATCTCTCATCAGGAACTGTGGAGACCACATGACAGTACTAACATCAGAAAAAATGGATTTTACATTAAAAAATCTTGCAAGAGACAAGACATTTTATAGTGACAAAAGGATCAATTCACCAGGAAGACATAACAATTATAAACATATACACACCAAATGACAGAGCCTTAAAATATATGAAACAAACATTGACAAAATTGAAGGGGAAAATAGTCTACAATAATAGTTCAAAACCTCAACAATCCCAAGAGTTGCAGGTTTGATTCCCAGTCAAGGGTATGTACCTGGATTGCAGGTTCTATCCCTAGCCCCAGTAGGGATACATGTGGGAGGCAACCAATTCATGTGTTTCTCTCTCTCTCCCCCTCCATCCCTTCCACTCTCTTTTAAAAGCAATGGAAAAAATATCCTTGGGTGAGGATTAACAAAGATAAAATAAATAAAAGCAGACAAAGTGGGTATTACCTTTTTAAAAAATCACCCAACAACAACAACAAAAATCAGGACCATACAGCTTTGGTGATGAATTCTATCAAAAATTAAAGAATTTACACCATTCTTTTTCAAACACTTAAAAAAAAAAAAAAAAAAAACACCAAAAAACACAGAGGGAACACTTTTTTTTTAATAACTTCATTTTCATTGTTGACACTATTACAGATGTCCCCATTTTCTCCCCCTTTGCCCACTTCCTCCCAACCCCTGCACCCCTTCCCTCTGGCCATTATCACACTGTTGTGTATGACCATGGGTTATGCATATATGTTCTTTGGGTAATCTCTTCCAGTCCCCTCCACCCCACTCCCCTCTGAAAGCTATCAGTCTGTTCCATGTATCTATGCCTCTGTCCTATTATGTTCATCGGTTTATTTTGTTCATCAGATTCCACTTATAAGTGAGATCTCATGGTATTTGTCTTTCTATGAATGCCTTATTTTGATTAGAATAATAATCTCCAAATCCATCCATGCTGTCATAAAACTTAAGAGTTCCTTCTTTCTATGGCCAAGTAGTATTCCATTGTGTAAATGTACTATATCCTTTTTATCCATTGATGGGCAATTAGGCTGTTTCCAGAGTTGGCTATTGTAAATATGCTGCTATGAACATAGGGTTGCATACATTCTTTCTGACTGGTGTTTTGGGATTCTTGGGATATATTCCCAGAAGCGGATCGCTGGGTCAAAAGGCAGTTCCATTTTTAATTTTTTGAGGAAACTGCATACTGTTTTCCACAGAGGCTGCACCACTCTGCATTCCCACCAACTGTGCACTAGGGTTCCCTTTTCTTCACATCCTGGCCAGCACTTGTTGTTTGATGATTTATTGATGGTAGCCAATCTGGCAGGTGTGAGAAGATATCTCATCATGGTTTTAATTTGCATCTTTCTGATGATTAGTGATGTTGAGCATTTTTTCATGTCTATTGGCCATTTGTATGTCCTCTTTGGAGAAGTGTCTATTCAGGTCCTTTGCCCATTTTTTAATTGGATTGTTTGTGTTCCTGGTGTTAGTTGTAGAAGTTCTTTATATATTTTGGAAATTAACCCTTTATCAGATGTATCATTGGCAAATATGCTCTTCCATGCAGTGGGCTCCCTTTTCATTTTGTTGATGGTTTCTTTTGCTTTGCAGGAGCTTTTTAATTTGATGTAGTCCCATGTTTATTTTTTTCCTATTTCTCTTGCCCTAGGAGATATATCAGGAAAAATTCTGCTCTGAAAGATGTCTGAGATTTTACTGCCTATGCTTTTCTTCTAGTATTTTTATGGTTTGCAACTTACATTTAAGTCTTTTATACATTTTGAGTTTATTCTTGTGTATGGTGTAAGTCAGCGGTCTAGCTTCATTTTTTTGCATGTATCTGTCCAATTTTCCCAACATCATTTGTTGAAGAGACTATTTCTATTCTATTGTATGCTTTTGCCACCTTTGTCAAATATTAATTGACCATAAAGATGTGAGATGATTTCTGGGCCCTCTGTTCTGTTTCATTGATCTATATGCTTGCTCTTAAGCCAGTACCAGGCTATCGTGTTTACAATGGCCTTGTAGTATAGTGTGATATCAGGTATTGTGATACTTCCAACTTTGTTCTTCTTTCTCAAGATTGCTGTGGCTATTTGGTGTCTTTTTGGTTCCATATAAATATTTGGAATATTTGTTCTAGATATGTGAAATATGCCATTGGTATTTTTAATACGAATTGAATTAAATCTATAGATTGCTTAGAGCAGAATGGACATTTTAATGATATTAGTTTTTGCAATCCATGACCATGGTATAAGCTTCCACTTGTTTGTCTCTCCTTCAATTTCTTTCTTCAATGTCCTTTAGTTTTCCAAGTGTAGGTCTTTTACCTCCTTGGTTAAATTTATTCCTAGGAACATTTTTTTGTTGCTGTTGCAATAGGAAATGGATTGTTTTCTTAGTTTCTCTTTCTGAGAGTTCATTAATGGTGTATAAAAATTCCACATATACCTGGCTGGTTTTGCTCAGTGGTTAGAGCATGGGCCCTCAGACCAAAGGTTCCCAGGTTTGATTCCCGGTCAAGTGCGAGTACCTGGGTTGCAGGTTCTCCTCACCCTGCTTAGGGCGAGTGAGGGAGGCAACCAATCAATGTGTCTCTCTTACATTGATGTCTCTCTCTCTCTCTCTCCCTCTCCTTCTCTCTCTCTCCATCCCTCTGCCTCCCTCCCTTCCACTCTCTCTAAAAAAATCAATAGAAAAAATATTCTAGGATTATTTTTTAAAAATAAAATACCAAATATAAATTCAACCAAGAAGGTAAAAGACATCCATTGAAAACTACAAACCATGGCTAAAAGAAAATTTAAAAGGACCTAAGTAACTGGAAATGTATCCCATGTTCATAAATTGGAAGACTTACTATTATTAAGATAACAATAGTCCACAAAGTGAATTATAGTTCTTTAAATTTACATGGAATTGCAAGGGACCTTGAATAGCCAGAACAATAATTAAAGAGTAAAACACAATTGGAAGACTCACATTTCAAAATTTTAAAACTTACTACAAAGTTATAGTATCTAAAACGATGTGATACTGGCATTAGGATAGATATATAGACCAACAGAATAGAATTGAGAGTCCAAAACTTAATCAGATTATCTATGACCCCTAATTTTTGACAAGACCATTCAACAAGGAAAAAAGAGTTTCTTCAACAAATGGTGTAGGAGCAAACAGATAACCATGTACAAATAATAAAATTGAACCTGTATGTTATTTCATTAGCTTAAAATAAATTAATGACCTAAATATAGAAGATAAAACTATCAGAAGACAACACAGGGGGTAATCTGCTTAACCTCAGATTTGGCAATGAATTCTTAGATTTGACATCAAAAGCATGACCAGTAAAAGTGAAAAGAGACAAAATGGACTTCATAAAAATTAACATCTTTTATACATTAAAGAACATTGTCAAGATTATGAAGGAACAAGCTACAGAATGGGAAAAAATGTTTGCAAGTCTTATAGCTGAAAGAAGAGTAATATTCGGAATATACAAAGAACTGTCACAACTCAACAAATAGATAAGCAACCCAAATGAAAAACTGGCAAAGCACTTGACTATACATTCCTCCAAAGACTATATATAGCCAAATAAGAACATTAAATGATTTCAACGTCATTGGTGTTTAAGAAAGTGCACAATGAGAAAACACTTCACACCCACTAGGAAAGTGTTAATCAAAAAAATACAAAATAAATGTTGGCAAGAATATAGAGAAATAGAAACTCTTGTACATCACTGGTAGGCATGTAAAATGGTACAGCTGCTGTAGAAAACAAACAATTTGGCAATTCCTCAAAAAGTTAAACACAGAATCACAATATGACTCAAATTCTGCTCCTAGGTATATACCTAAGAGAAATGAAAACATATGTGCACACAGAAACTTGTACATGAATGTTTATAGTAGCATTATTCATAATAGCAAAAGATAGAAACAGCCCAAATGCTCATCAGTGGATAAATGGATAAACAAATTGGAGTATGTATGTGTTGTGTATGTGTATACAAATTGCAAATAGAGTGAGAACCTTTTCAAAATTCTAAGATGTGAGCCTTAAAAGTGCACAGTTTCTATAATGAAATGTAAATGTTTACAGATTTTTCACCAAGAGACAGGAGAGCGTAGGTCTGTTCAGACAATGCAATGGAGGCAAGTTAAGGCTCCTAAGATAATAGTTACCCTTTTATTCTATTTTAAAATAATTTATTCACAAAGTTTTTAATCTTTAATATGTAATTATATATACTATATGAAATTTTGTAATAAGGTATATTTGTATATACAAATATGGATATTATTGGACATTTAACTTTTAAGAGAAAATAAATTTAATAATTTTTTATTTATTTAAGAGAATTTATTTAAGAGAAACTTCTTTAAGAGAAACTAAAAACACTATTTACTCAACTCGTTATAAATTATTTTGAAAAGGTTCTCTCCAAGAAAATTTTCTGAATGTATTTTACAACTTTAAAACCAGGAAAAGAATGCTTTTTGGATATAAACTAAATAGCGTATATAGTTCTAAAAACTATTGTAGAAGATAGCTGGTGTTACTGATAAACATTGTGACTATGATCTGAACAGAAAGAATAAACTCAATATCTCCATGCTGAAAGATTAGGAGAAAAAGTGAATTCTTTCTCCAAGACTAAATATCCATTTTTCAAATATTATAAGGTATCCCAGAAAGTTAATAAAAAATCATAGTGAAACAAACAAAAAGAATCTCTAAATTCCTTTATTCACTCATTCATAGACAGTAATATGAAATAAACACAAACCCCACATTTCATCTTTGTCTTTATGTAAATAGCAAAGCACTCTGTTTATGTCTTACTTTGATCAAGCAGGCTTGCCTGTGAGAAAAAGAAACTGTTGTGTTGTGTAACTAAGCCCATCCTATAAATTCTAGAGTCCAGGGAAGATATATTTCCGCAAAAAGTCTATTTAATAAATCAGAATTGGATGGACGGAGACTTGACTTCGGGTGGTAAACACGCAATATAATACACAGATAAGGGAGGAAACAAGATGGCACGTAGGGATCAGCTGCACCCACCGCCTCCCACCACATCAAAATCACAACTAAAACACAGAACCACCATCACTCAGAGCCTCCTGAGATCTGGCTGAACAGAAGCCCCACAACCAGGGAGCTGAAGGAGCATCCAGACCAGTGGGGGCGGGGCGGAGACGCGGGCGGGTCGGGGCTGAATCCCGGAGATGTGGCCACAGGCCCATCCCCGGTGCAGTGCTTTAAACCCAGGAGGGAATCTCAGCCGCACAGGTTTCCTGGAGGGGTGAGGGGTCCCAGCCCCACAGCAGGCCCCCAGCCCAGGGCGCCAGGGCCGGGAAGAGACGTCCCCACGACTTCCGGCTGTGAAACCAGCGGGGACTGTCCCTGAGGGTCGCGGAGGCTGCGGGAGCCCCAGCAGCTCCTCTAAAGGGCCCGGCACGGACTCACTCGGACGCTCCCTCTGAGCCCAGCGCCGGGCAGCGGCCGGAAAGGACCCGGGACACTCGGGGGGGAACTGACCTGCCTGAGATCCGGGCGAGAGCTGGAGGGGCGGCTTCCTCCCAGGCAGAAGGGCTGGCGGAGGCCATGGCTCCTTGGCGAGTCCTCCCCACACACAGCCGGCAGGCAGACCCCATATTTGAATCGCCAGCACCTGACTCGCACCTTTGGCCCCGCCCTGTGATTCCCGGAGGCCCCGCCCCTCCCCACCTGCAGCTCATCTGGGCCATTTCCAGGGGCTTTTCCATGCAAGTGGCCTCTGGAGCCTCATGCTTAGTACTTTCCTAAAATCTCCCAAACAAGCAGCAGCAGGCCCCATAGGGCTTGATAAGTGGCCCCAGGCCTGGCACTAGCGGCACCCTGCATTGGCTCCTAGTTTGGCCTCTCCTGGGCACCTCCAAGCCCAGCACAAGTAGCAGCCATCTACGGTTTGCTGTGTAGCTCATGCTGGGGGGCCCTGGGCAAGGCACTGGCACAGGCTGACTCCCAGGAGGCCCCAGAGACAGTGCACCCGGTGGTCAGACTCGACCATGCTGGATTACAACCCTACCACATCCACAAGTGACACACTCAAGGGGCGCACTTGGTGAACACCAAAGCTCCACTAAAGTAAATTCTGATCCATAGGGGTGTCTCCAGCACAGCAGCTCTCTGGCTGTAGTTGCAGCTGGTCCTCACAGATGATTGGCCTGGGGGTCAATTCCTCCCAGGGACGCCCACAGCAACCAAGGCTCAACTACAACAGGACAGTGCACACAGCCCACACAGGGGAGCACCTAGAAGGCCCAGCTCAGGTGACTGGGGAGGCTGAGCCACTGGACCCTACAGGACACCTACTACACAAAGCCACTCTACAAATTCCAGGAGACATAGCAGCTCTACCTAATACATAGAAACAAACACCTGAAAGCAGCCAAAATGTGGAGGCAAAGAAACATGTCACAAAGGAATGAACAGAAGAAATCTCTAGAAGAGGAACTAAATGAAATAGATCCAAGCAAGCTAACAAATACAGAGTTCAGAATAATGGTTATAAAGATGCTCAAGGATATTAGTAAGGGTATGACGAAAATAATTGAGAAAATCGATGACATAATAAAGTAACAATTTGAAATGAAGGCTACATGAACTGAAATGAAGAATAATTTACAGGGAATCAACAGTAGAGTAGAGGACACTGAGAATCAAATCAGCAATTTGGAACATGAGGAAACAAAAAACACCCAACCAGAAGAACAAAAACAAAAAAAGAATCCAGAAATAGGAAGATAGTATAAGGAGCCTCTGGGACAACTTCAAGAGTACCAACATTCATATTATTGGGTTGCCAGAAGAAGAAAGAGACCAAGAAATTGAAAACCTATTTGAAAAAATAATTTCAAAAAACTTCCCATACCTGGGGAAAGAAATAGACTTACAATCCAGGAAGCACAGAGGGTCCCAAACAAGAGGAACCCAAAGAGGCCCACAGCAAGACACACCATAATTAAAATGCCAAAGGTTAAAGACAAAGAGAGAATCTTAAAAGCAGCAAGAGAAAAGCAATTAGTTACCTACAAGGGACCACCCATAGGACTGTCAGCTAATTTCTCAACAGAAACCTTGCAGGCCAGAAGGGAGTGGCAAGAAATACTCAAAGTGATGAAAAACATGGAACTACAACCAAGATTGTTCTACCCAGTAAAGCTATCATTTAGAATTGAAGGTCAGATAAAGAGCTACACAGATAAGAAAAAGCTAAAGGAGTTCATCACCACCAGATCAGCACTACATGAAATGTTGAAGGGTCTTCTTTAAGAAGAAGCTAATGAACAAAAGAATCTGATAAACTAAATAGATCCAGAGACATTGACACATGCAACAGACGATCATATTTCAGAGGAAAGAGGGAAGGAGGATGGAGGGTAGAAGAGATTAACCAAAGAAGTTATACGCATATAAGCATAACCCGGGGGCACAGTCAATAATGGGGTGAAGGCCTGGGGAGGAGGTGGGAACGAGGTGGAGGGGGTCAATTAGGGGGGAAAAAATGGGACATTTGTAATACTTTCAACAATAAAGATAAATTTTTAAAAGTAGAAAAAATATATATATACAGGTAACGTATGATAGAATTGTACACCTGAAACCTATATAATTTTATTAACCAATGGCACCCCGATGAATTCATTCAAAAATTTTTAAAATGTTACCTTAACAAGAAAAAAAGAAATCAGAATTGGGAACATGGCATGGCTTGGCCTTTGTAGAAAAACCCCACCTCTTTGTCAGAATTGCTTTTATTCATGTGCTTTGGCTATTATTTCCTTCTCTCCCTACCATGTCTCCCTACCTTGAGTATTCTGAAATAGTTAGGCATCTTCTTTTAATATATGCATTATGGAAACTATTTGCTGTTAAACAGATAAATATGTTTTCTACATTTATTTGTTCATAAGTTAAAAATAGAGAAATATAAGGTGTTTTTTAAAGTCTTTCTGGCTTTGCCATATAAAGCAATTGCTCCCAGGCATTATCAACTTACACACTATGACTTTTGTGATATTTTTTTCTTGTTGTTCATGTAAGTTGAATATTCATCTTTGGTATCTCAAAGCACAGTAACTTTTTTCCTAATTCTGATCCTTTATAGGATTCAAGATCCCTGGGCGCATGATAAAGAGACAGTCACTTCCTTGCCAGCAAAAGAAAGATATATTATGTGCAGGTACATAGGTCACTTTCTAAGTGTTTCTTTTAATTAGCTTCCTCTTTACTATAAAAACACATATCTGCACTAAGCAGTACAGATTTTCAATAAGGCAGCTTACATACCACATGAGAAAAAAGTCCAATGACTGAAAACTCTGCCCAAAGAGTGGACTTCTAAAATGCAGCCCTTTCTTAAATTTTAGTAATACATTCAGTAGAGTGCTTTTTTAAAAAGATATAAATCTTTCACATGCTTCAGCAATTAGTAGTAACTTTAGTCATTCCCAACTGTGAGAGATACCAACTAACTCCAAAGCCTCCAAAGCTTTCTGGTTGAGTTTCTATTCATGCAGAGCGTAGGATGTGCATGAAGAATGATGAAGCAGGAAATGGCTTGGACAGCAATGGAGATATTAGGCTGTGTTTGTTTAAGTTGCTGTGTGGAAGGCAAACCTTCCCACTTCCCTCATCACCAGAGCTGTGATTAAAACTCTGGCTGCCTGAAACCAAATATAAGGTTGTGTTCTCTTCACCCACCTGTCAATCTTTCAACTAGTTGGTTTACAGGGTCTGAGAGAAGACATGCTCCTAGTTTAAACATGTGGGTGAAAGATCCTACTTTGACAAATTCAATTAGATAAAAAATTGAGCTTTCTCTCTTAGTTCCACAACACTACAGAACAGGGACAACTAAAGGACCTTGGGCTATCTTGTTGAACAGTTTTTACTTTTTTTTTTCTAATCCTTATCTGAGGGTATGTTTTTATTGGTTTGATAGAGAGAGGAAGGGAGAAAGAGAGAAACATCAATGTGAGAAACACCAATTGGTTGCCTCCCATATGCGCCCCAACTGGGAATCGAACCCACAACCTTTTGGTGTATAGGACAACACTCCAACCAACTGAGCCACCCAGCCAGGGCAACACTGCTTTTACTTATTGATGTGTGCTTTATTGTCTCCACCTATAAACTCATATTTAATTGTACATACTACACTCAAGTATATTTAATATAATGCATGTTTATAAATCTAAGTTAATGTAACTTTGAGAGAGGTGACATCATGAATGTGTAAAGAAAATGATGGCAAATGCCATAGCCTGAAATATCAGAAAAACTTCACATTAAGATTCTCATTAATGCTGGCTGAAGTGGCTCAGTTGGTTGGAGCGTCATCCTGTGCACCAAAAGGTTGCCATTTTGATTCCCGGTCAGGACACACACTTAGGTTGTGGGTTCAGTCCCCAGTAAGGGTGCGTACAGGAGGCAACTGATTGATGTTTCGCTCATACATCAATGTGTTTCTCTCTCTTTCCCTTCCCCTCTGTCTAAAAAAAAAAACACAGTAAAACATATCCTCAAGTGAGGATTTAAAAAAAAGATTCTCATTAGCTTTACTGCATTCCTCATGGTTTCACTAAACATGTCAGTAAGTATTGACACTGCATGATCTCTCATAATTTGAATCAAGGGTCAATTAGAAAACATTTCACTTTTAAGTTTGCTGACCAATGCACTGGTTTTGATAGCATGTATGCCATTTTTGCACTTAAATTTTCTAAGTGCTCTTTTTAAAAATAACTGAAGAAGTAAGCTATGAAGTTTCTTTAAAAATAACTCTTATAGCCTTGGCTAATGTGGCTCCATGGTTAGTAAGTCAGCCTGTGCACCAAAGTGTTTTGGGTTCCATTCCGGTCAAGGGCACGTACCTGGATTGCGGTTGGATCCAGGTCCCAGTCAGGGCTCCTGCAAAAGGCAACCAATCAATGTGTCTCTCTCATATTGATGTTCCCCGCCCCCTTCCACTCAGTCTAAAAATCAATGAAAAAATATCCTGTGAGGGTTAACCAAAAATTAATTAATTAATTAATTAATAATAAATAAATCTTATAGCAAAAAAGAAATCATAATGGTAATATCTTTGGGGGTATTCTTAAAATTACTTTCCTTTGGAGCCACTTAAAGTAGTCTAAAGAAAGAGTTAACACTTTTTTGCATTGTTTTTCTCTCTGGTTAAAATATATATAATATGAGTTAAAAGCTAACAAAAACAAGTAGTAATGAAATTACTATATTTTTATCACCTAAGAATCTAAAAATGATTGAAACAATTTTTCTCATACTTTTTCAAAATTCTTACAGCTGCTCAAAGTTACAAGTAAATGAATCATCCCAGAAGGAGAATTATTCCAGAAACTACAGATCTCTTTAAGGACTCTGGAGATTTAACTGTGACTTGTACATTTCCAAGCTATTTACTACATATTAATATTGCCTCCATATTTTAACTTGCAAAAATGCATAGCAAAAGATATTCCTGAAATACATGAAATACAAAAGTTCATTTAGGTGGCATGCCAATAGTAGCTATAGTTTTAATGAAACACTTGCACTGCACAAAGAGGAGTGTAAAAGACAATAACAGGGAAGATACAAGTTGGAGGGCAGCACAGTGCAACACAGATATAAAATCAAACAGGAGTGAATGTCACTGGATAAAGGTTCTTCAAAGACTTAAAAAAAAATACCCTAAATCAAGAATCTGCACTAGTGTCCGCAAATTATACTTACGTAATTTTTTTCTATTTTAATAAAGAGACTTTCTATTTACTATCATGTTGCTGTCTAAGAGCCTTGTGACTTTATATACTGCCCTCTTGAAAGAAGCACTAAGACTAATTGGCCTGGGTTCCCTACATACGTTTTTCTTTGATTAAGAGAAAGATGAAAAAAGAGGGAAGTAAGCAAGACAGAGAGGAGAAAAAAGGAGAGAATGTGCTGAAAAGCACCTTAAAATAACTATTACAGAAGATCAATAACCTTTCCAAGCGAAAGAAAAGGGAAAAGGTTTGGTAGAAAATGTCATAATTTCAGTGATAAGATATATCTTATAAAATTGTTTCATATGTGTGAATGTATGTGTGTGTTCCTTTAACTAGTTAATTATAGGAAAGGGATGACAAACGTGGGTGACAGAAATAAATGCTGTTGATCTACTTCTGGCAACATGACAAAGTGAACAGTTTTCCTGCTCTAAACACAAAAAAAGGCTGGATAAAATACAACCAAAAAAATTAATACACAGCTTAGAAATACCCAGGCTCCAGAAACAGAGAGAATTCAAGCCCAGTTACAAGAGTCGCCGAGAGCATGACAATTTAGGAAACTCTAAGAGCAGAAACAGGACCTAAGAGCTAGTAGCTGAGGTGTTAATGTCCATACTTAGGGACAGGATATATCGTTTGGGGCCCACACAAGTAGGAGAGTTAGAATGAAATAACTGAGATACTGGAGTAAAAAGTTCAGAAAAATCAAAAGATTGCTTATTCCATAAAAAGAAATATTAAAAATAAAAACAAAATCTCTGCTCATAGCTCAGGAGAGCAGCAAGGCAGCTGGTTCTCTGCCAAAAGTTCTAGGTAGGAAAAAAGTTTCCCATGAAAGAGTAAAACCTAGAGATAGGTTTGGGGTCCAAATGTACATTATATGCATGGTATGGTAATCCCATACCAGATAAAAAAACAGATCCTAATAAGGAATTTTTATATACTAGTATGGTATGATCTCCAGAAAATATTATTTATTAAATGAAAAAAGCTGGGTGATGAGCACTGTGAATAGTATGCATGTGTTTAAGAAAGAAAATACAAATATATAAACACACATATTTGACTCCATTTGAAAATAAACAAAGGAGAGATAAATCAAAAGCTAATTAAATTACTGCCTGTGGGAAGGAGAGTGGAGGGTAGAAGGGAAAAATAATAGAAGCTAAACTTCTCTCAATTTATCTTATTTTCTAGATATGACTTTGAAATAATGTAAATATCTAACATAATTATAAAACAAAGTTGAATCAAGAATTTAAAAAACAATTCCTAAAAAGTGAAAGTAAAATGAGACAAACAAATCTATGTATCAAGTTGATGGCTTAAAAACATAGAGAGTAATTATTTCAGGTGACTTCAAAATACGGTAATTTGATTGTAAATACTTAGTGGGATATACAAGGAAAAAAAGAACTGCAAAGAAATTTTAAACGATCTCTGTAACCATATTATTAGTAATGGCATTGGTTTCATTACACTGATATTAATGTACAGAAAGCAAATAATTGTATTAATGTCACTAGGAACCAACATTTTCACCATAACAAAACAAAACACAATCACAAAACCAAAAGAAGTAAAAACCCCATAATCCCAAATTTGAATTTCATATCAGGAAAGCTCTGGCTGGTGTGGCTCAGTGGATAGAGCATCGGCCTCACACCGAAGGTTCTCAGGTTCAATTCCTGGTCAAGGGCACGTACCTGGGTTGCAGGTTGGATCCTGGCCCCCATCAGAGCATGTGGGAGGCAACCAATCTGTGTGTCTCTCTCAGATCAATGTTTTTTTCTCTCTCTCTCTTCCTCCCCCCACTCTCTCTAAAAATCAATGGAAAAAATATCCTTGAGTGAAGATTAACAAACCAAAGAAAACCAAAAGAAATAAAATATCAGGAAAACTCAAGGTACTTCTTTTAAAAAAAAGTTCATATTTCCTAGCTGTTCATAGTTCCACTGAAGAAACCTAGAAACAATGACAAACCCAAAGCACTGAGCACTTCATAATCCAGGTTGTGGTCTCTAAATATCCTTTTTGCACTAAAAAGAACTAGGGCTACGTAAGAAAACAGCTGGTTCCAGCTCTGGGGCAGGAAACATAAAATGAACCTGAAATATCTTGCTGTACCAGAAAACAAGGAATCAAAGGCAAATGGTGTTGTGTCAAAATGCTCGGTAGCTAACTTGAGATGGCAAAAGATGGAACAATTTTAGGGAAAATTTTCTATTTCAATGTATTAAAATATTAAATGTTTAAAATCCACATTCATAACAATAAAAAATGAAAACTCATAACTGTCTTTGGAGTATGCTAGGGAACCAACATATTATCCTGACTACTGAAAGTAAAAGAAATTCTGAAGGAACAGGAAAGAATCATGCATTTTTTCCCCTATCTTTTCTTTATTAACTGTACCTCGAAGTGAATGAATAGTTGAAGAGGGCAAGTTCTTATTTACAGAAATATTACAGCTAATAAATGAAAAAGAAAGTTAGATTTTACAAATCTGATGGCATGATGAAGAATCTGGGCAATGATCATCAACAAATCCTAACATCATTAGGTAAATAGCTGATGGGGAACTTTATAATGCCTGTATCAGGCTGATAATACCCAAAACTACTAGTCAAACTTAACATCACACCCACATAAAAAAAGAGCAACCAGATGTCATACACCTACTGATAAGAGGCTAAATAGAAAGTATACAACACCATCTATAAAATATTCTTGCCAAAAAAAAAAAAAAATCAAGTTTGTGTAACCCTATAGATCTAACTCCTGAGTTACAGGAGACAGAAGAGACAGTAAATATTTACCAGCAAAATATTAGTCAGCAAAGCCCTGAATGCACGTGTGCAGAAGCGTCACACAGCAGCGTGAAACCGCTGTCCTTAGGAAAGCCGTTTGCTGGTGTCTGGGAACTTGGCTTTCAGAAGGGTTCCCACCATCCCGGGAACTGAAAGAAGTGCTCAGTGCGCCTGCCCCGTTTGCAGAATGTGCTTTATGCTGAGCACCTGCCTCCCTTCTGCGGGCCTGGAATCTGGGTGCATGCCGGGCAGAGGGTGCCTGTGTAACCGGCCTTCAGTGAAAACCCGGGGCCCACTCTCCGGAGAGCTTCCCTTTTAAACATTTCACACATGTTGTCACAACTCATTCCCGAGGAAGCTGAATACATCCTGTGTGACTCCACTAGAAGACGCAGAGAGGTTTGTGCCTCGTTTCCTCCAGGCGCCGTCCCCTTTCGCCTTGTCCCTTTTCTGATATCGCCTTGTGTCCTTTTGCTGTAACAGATCTTAGTCGTCAGTACGGCTATATGATAAATCCTAGGAGTCCTCCTAGGGAATCGTTGAAACTGGGAGTGGTCTTCAGAAACCCCAACACAGTGGGAAACTTTTCAGATTAATAAGCTGATTTATTCAACAAATAAATTGCACAAGAAAAAAAAGGGGGGGGGGAACTATAAATAAATTTAATAAATGTTTAATTTTAATATTTTGTTTCAGTTCCTGTGACTAAAAGTGGCAAACACTAAAAAAATTTAATTTGCAATTCAAAACCCATTAAACTTAAAAGAAATTTAAATAAACTTCCAAATAATTATTGTACAAGTCTGTGTCATTTATACTCTTGAAGTCATTTAAATTTAAGACTGCACTAATACTTTTGGGACATTCTGTGTAAGTAACCTAAATTTGACTCAAGAAGAGTATCAAAAACTGAATACGTTCATAAACATCAAAAAAAAATCAGCAGTCAAATATCCTTCCAAGAGAAAGCACCAGGCCAAGGTTGTTCACAGACAGGTACTACCAAATCTTAAAGAAAGAGATAATCCTTACTTTAAACAAGCTATTCAGAGAATTAAAAACTTGAGAAAGTTATTCAGCATATTTTATAAGGGCAATATAATCTTAATGCTCAAACTGGCGAAAAAAAAACTATATAAGAAAAAACTATAGAACAGTCTCATTTTCTAACATATATAATAGAAATTCTACACATAATATTAGCAAATTTAAACAATTTAATCATGCAGACTATATGTCTATCTATATAATTTACATGTCTGTATATACATACACCATGAGCAGTAAGGTCTATCCCAGGAACTCAAGAACAGACAAACATTTCAAAACCTATTAACCTACTTTGCCACATATTACAGGAGAAAAATTATATCATCTTTTAAAAATATATGGGGAAAAATTCAATATTCATATATATCTTTTAAGAACTTTTTAACAAACTAAGAATACAAAAAAAATCTTAACCTAGTGTTTAATGGTAAGACTTTGAAAGCATTTACTTCAAAGTCAGAATCAGGATGAAAATGCTTATTACTTACTGCTTCTATTCAATCTTCTGCAGAAAATCTTAACCAATTTAAAAAGTATTAAAAGTATAAGAATTGAAAAAATAGTCATTGTCTACAGATCAGATAATTATATAGAAGAGCCAAGAGAATCTACAAATTGTCAAAACTAATAAGATATTTCAACAAGGTTATTGGATACAAGATCAATATTCTAAAAACAAATAGCACTCCTAAACTCAAGCAACAACCATGCAGAAATGTAATAAAAGACCTCACTCACAATCGAAACAAACTCATAATGTACCTAAAGGTGTATCTAACAAAATCTGAGCAAACTTCTATAAAGGAAATTGTAAAACTTAATTATCAGGCATAAATGGAAACACAAGTAAATGGGAACATAAACCATATTGTTGGATGGGAAGACTAAGTTTCCTAAAAATGTCTATTCTCACTAAATTACTCTCTAAATTCAATTCCAATAAAAATCCCATGAGGGTTCTTAACAGAACTTAATACTATAACCCTATAATTCACATGTGAGAGAAAAGACTGAAAACAGGGCAGTTTTGAAGAAGATGAACAAGGTGGGATGACTTACCCTAACAGCCATCATCACATGATAAAGCTTCAATAATTTAGATGGCTTGATACTGGCACAGAGATAAACGAGTCAAGTACACAGATTCGAAAACCCAGAAACAGCCCCATCTATACATGGCAACTTGGTAGGTGAAAAAATGGCAATACAGTCAGTGAGAAGAGGAGGGATTACTCAGAAATTGGTGCTTAGAAAATTAGTTTTACTTACGAGGGAAAATTAGACCACTGCCTCACAAAATAAATCCCAGGTAGATTTAGAAAACCTAAATCTAGAAAGCAAAGTTATAAAACTTTTAGAAGAAAAAGCAGGAAATGAACCATATGGCATCAGAAGAAGAAAAGCTTGCTTAAACAAGAAAAGCTTGCTAAAAAGTACAAGCATTCAAGGGAAAGGCTAAAAATTTTTACACGATAAATTTTAAAACTTCTATGCCTCAAGACACCATAAACAAAGTAAAAACACAAGTCACAAAATAGGACAAATTTATAATGCATAACCAAAAATAAATTATTATAAAGAACTCCTAAATCAAAAAGAAAAACTAATTTTTAAAAAAGAAATGTGAGTAGACAATTCACAGAAAAGGAAATCCAAATGGCCAATAAACATTTGAAAAGCTGTTTATCCTCACTAAACGTTAGGGAAATGAAAATTAAAACAGTAACATCTGACACTCTAGTCTAATAATATCACATATCAGCAAGTATATGAGGAAAAGGAAATCTTGCGCACTGATGGTTGAAGCTTAAATCAGTATAGCTGCTTTAGGGTATTATTTGGTCACATCATGTAAAGTTAAAATGATTACAACCAACAAATACATACCCTAAAGAAGTTTTCACACATGTATGTAAAAGAAACAAAAACAAACAAGTATAAAAGTCTTTGTTACAGCATTATTTTAACATTTAAAAGTTGAAAACAGCCTAAATGTCCATAAATCGGTGTGTTGTTGCAGATAAATCTCAAATATAATATTGAGTAAAATAACAAGCTCCGGAATATGAATAGTGTGATACCATTTGTATGAAATTTAAGGACACACCAACAATGGCATATGTCAGAATTTCTTGCAATGATGAAAATATGTATCTGCACTGCCCAGTATAGTAGCCTAAACCACATGCGGATACTGAACACTTGTAATGTGGCTAGTGCTCCTCCTAAGGAACTAAATGTATTTTATTCCATTTCATTTTAATTAATTTAAATGTAAATAGCCAGGTTTGGCTAGAGACCACCATACTGGCAGAGCAGGTATATACTATAATTTATGGGTATATACATACATAGAAATGTAAACACTTGGAGGAAGAAAACACACCTACTTGAGGATAGTGATTACCTCTGCAGAGGTGAAGTGAGCCAGAATGAGATGTGAAGGGATTCAACAGGCTTTATGACCTTTTATTTCTTTAAAACAACCAAAACATATAAAGCAAACATGTCAAATCACGAGCATTTGTTAAAAGAAATTGGTCTCTTTTTTTCAGTATGTTTGTAATATTTTCTGATTTAATTTTTCTAGTATTTCTGATAATAAGTGTTTCATTTTAGTTTCTTTGAACTATTTACTAACATAAACTTTTAAATAACTTTCTGAAAGTAAACAGTATTTAAATCTTTATTATACCAGTAGAGCTAAACCCAGGGGATCAATTATCCTAGGTATAGTCTCATTGGATACATATAACATTAAGAAAAACAGACAAGAGAGCAAAACCTGTGACACGATATGGTGGTATAGTTCCTAACTTAGAGTTTTGGAGGCAGGAGTTTGGATAAAATTATGGAAGGGAGTAATTTTCCATCAGTTAGGTGAACTTAAATAAAAATTACATAAAATAGATTATAAAAGTAATGTTAACCATAAAAACTGCACCATTAGAGAAAAACCCCATGGTTTTATTTTTATACTTGGAATTGGTGAAATAAATCTATATGCCAAATTATCTCTTTACGCATGTCACTTATACACAGTATTTCCTTCCCTTTAAAAGTAGGAAAATACAATTTTGGAAACTATAAATCTAGCCAAAATAAAATTCTTTTCCTAAAATATTAATGGAAGCATTAAGAAATTATATTACTTTTTCCATTGCTTTTTTTTTCTTTTTTGAAATTTAACTTTATAAAGGAGCCCATGATTTTCACTTTAAATTTGTAAATTTTGCTTTGTTACATGAACTATTCATACTGTTGCTTGAATTGCAGAACTTATAAGACATTTTAAAAAATTAAAAGATTTTCAGTTTTATGATACTTCCTTTCTATGCATTTTTAATAATCAAAGCCTAAAAAATCTAAGCTTTAGAATTTCTTAATTATTTAGCATTTTTGATTCTTAGTTATACTGTTGTATAATGTTAGATCTGCTTCTCTAAATATTTAATTCAATATGTTAGCAAGAATTTCCCCAACTAAAATATTTCTCTGCTTAAATGGAATAAAAGAGATAGTTTAATAATATTTAAGTTATTATGGATTACTGAGTGCAGCTAATTTACAAATATAATTTACAAATAATTTTGAAGTTTCTACACTATCAGCCTTCCTCAATATACAGGGAAACTGGCCAGACTTTGTGCAAGCACCTTTCATTTCATCACTCTTAGAGCTCCTTGAGTGAATTTCTCTTTTTAAATGGGTACTAGAGGTAAAATCTCTTGGTGTATGGAAACTAGGAGAAGAAAAATATGTGCCTTTGGGTTGTATATTTTAATCATGAGGATAGTGCCGCTTATGTTCATTTTCCCTGCCTCTTGTTTGGTTACTTTCAATTTAGATTTATCCAAGAGTTAGCAATTTATTGCATGTTTAGTGTCTGGTGTAGAATATTTAGTATTTGGTGTTACTAGAAATATAAGCTGAGAATACTTTTTTCTCTCTTCCCTATCAATCCTTGGACTTAAAAGTGTTCCTTTAAGTAGTTCAGTATTTAACATCCAACAGTGTTATCCTGGCTTTGAATATATAATAGAACATGAAAGAAAATTATATACTGAAATACACTGTAATCTTATCTATCAACCCCTGGTTTATGGTGGTCTCCATGAGGGTCAACTGTTGTAATTAGGATTAATGAACCATCAAATGCTTTTCACCCCTTTGAGATGGGGCATTCTGTTCCCTAATTCTCAGTCCTTGCTCTCTCCAAGCTTGAATTTTTGCCTATGTTAAAAAAATTACTTACCTTTAGTAAGAATACTACCTTCCCCAACATCAAGGATGAGAAGTTAATTACAGGATACATTTGTTAAGTTCTATACATATTTTATGAAAGCAGATAAAAGTCAAAGTTTCTCAAATAATTTAAATAAATTAAAAAGTAAGAGATAATTACCATCATTTCCCGCCATTTGTACCAACAACCAAAATAACTTTCTCCAAAGCCTCACCATTTAGTAACAGCCATACCAGGTCAATCAGAACAGATCGCAACTTTTGTATGCATTACATGTAAATACACTGCACACAAACACGCACACTCAGAGTGCTTTCATATGTGGTATGCAGGTAAACAACAAGGTCAAAAAGTAAGATGACAAGATTCTAGAGCTGAGAGAAATTTTAAATAGAAGAATATACA
Organism: Miniopterus natalensis; assembly: GCF_054644295.1. Classification (NCBI taxonomy): domain Eukaryota; kingdom Metazoa; phylum Chordata; class Mammalia; order Chiroptera; family Miniopteridae; genus Miniopterus; species Miniopterus natalensis. The sequence goes on from NC_142083.1 coordinate 49,403,640, forward strand.
TGAGCTGAAATCTAAGTTCTATATTAAACATCTCTCTAATCCTCTGCTGAGAAAAGACACAGCAGTTAACTCTTCTGGAATATTTACCCTATCTAATAAAGATTGTAGTTGGTATCTCTCAGGTAAATATTAGTAAACAGAAATAATAATAAATAACTTACCTTTGTACTTTTTTTTTTAATGTATCTTTATTGATTTCAGAGAAAGGAAGGGAGAGGGAGAGAGAGATAGAAACATCAATGATGAGAGAGTCATTGATCGGCTGCCTCCTGCACACCCCCCACTGGGGACCAAGCCCACAACCCGGGCATGTGCCCTGACTGGGAATCGAACCGCGATCTCCTGGATCCTAGGTCAATGCTCAACTGCTGAGCCAAACCTGCTGGGTTATACTTTTTTCTTTATACCCCTTCTCATTCAAAAGAAATTATTTTAGATGTTATAGCTAACAGCACTTTGCATTTTAAAAGATATTTTCAAATAAATTCTCATTTAAGCTAAAAAGCCACCCTGGGAGTTAAGAAAAGTTAAGTGAGCCCTGGCTGGTGTTGCTCAGTGGTTAGAGTGTCAGCCTGCACACCAAAGGGTCACAGGTTCAATTCCCGGTCCAGTGCACATACCTGGGTTGTAGGTTCGATCTCCGGCCCAGGTTGGGGCACATGCGAGAGGCAACCAATCAATGTGTCTTGCTCACATTGATGTTTCTCTCTATCTTTCTCTCTCTCTCTCCTCTCCCTCTCTTCCACTCTCTCTGAAAATCAGTGGGAGAAAAAGTACTCAGGTAAGGATTAACCAAAAAAGAAAAGAAAAGAAAAGCTAAGTGAATTATCAAGGACACAAAACTAACAAGTAGAAAAGCTAGGATTTTGACTCAGATATTCTGACTCTTCATTTTTTCATTGCACCACAAAAAGTAATATAAGTTAAAGATAGTATGAAATGATGAAATGCACAGCAGCAATACTAAGTATTAAACTAGCTATATACCTTGTGAAGTTTAGAAACTAGAACAGAATAATCTGAGTCCACATCATCAAGGAAGAGATCTCACTATTTTAGTTATTACATTTCTTTCACAATGCACTAGTTATTAAAAAGTATCACTAGAATGGCATTTATCTACCAAACTTTCTAGAAAATAAAACTCAGTAGAGGATTTACCCAATTGTGCAGTTAATACAAACCATTATGTAGTGTGTTTATAGAAGAATATAATTGGAATACTTTCCTGAATCTCTGTTAGAATGCTATCATTTCAATTAATTCACATTATTTTATAAATTCTTTTCATGAAGTATCATTAATCTGTGTTCTTTTCCTCCTACCTAAAACTCTTTAAAAAACTCCTAGAATTTGGGTTCTAAAATGAAGTAATTGCTGGATACCTTCTTGCTAACTCTTAAGTGTTGTACAGCTGCTAATGTATGTCTGTGCTCGCATTGCAGAGTGGAGCCTGGGGATATCTGAATCCAGAAGAAAGAAAAAAAAAATAGAACTTAGTTGAAAGTAAAGAACAACTCTCTCCAACTGATGAGATTTTTACTGAAAGAAAAAAAAAAAACAAACACTAAGTGAAAAACACACTGGCGATATCTCTTGTTAGTCCTCTACAACCCTCAAAACTTTTTGTCATTCATTTCTTTATATACTTCCATTTCACATTTTCTCCTGAGATGGCTTAATTTTTGTGAGCTTATTTGTTTATTGTAAGTTTCAGAATGTAATCCTATTGTTTCAAAGTACATTGAATTAGGTATCTAAAACAAACAAACAAACAAAACATTACAGCCTGGCCAGGCTTGGCTCAGAAGTTAAGCATCGACCTAGGATCCAGGAAATCGCGGTTCAATTCCCAGTCAGGGCACATGCCGGGGTTACGGGGCTTGATCCGCAGTCGAGGGCATGCAGGAGGCAGCTGATCAATGACTCATCACTGATGTTTCTATCTCCCTCTCTCTCCCTTCCTCTCTCTGAAATCAATAAAGGTATAATTTAAAAAACAAAACATGAATTTATAAAAAACAAACAAAAAACATTACAGAAAATCCTCAAAGATTTCATTACAAAGGGAAACAAATTTAAGAACTATGAAGTGGGTACTTTTCTTATAGATTTAGAATGTTACAGGGTGATAATAATTAGGTAATTTATTTTCATACACTTATGTCATAAAACTTAAATGTCATAACTAATCCAGTTTATACTCTTTTAAGAAGAGATAAAGAAAATAAATAAGGTGGTCATCAAAACTTTTATCCCATATTCTGGGAAAGACCTGGTTAAAGCAAATAGAATGAAACTGTGTAGGTGATCTACTATATAACTCTTTTGCAGTTTACAAACCTGAATAAGCTCCAACTTGGGGGGAAAAGAAAAGAAACATTCATTCAAAGGACTTCTATAATATATTAGAGGCATAAAGTAACCTTTAAATGTTGGGCTCATGAGAAGAGTTGTTCTACAATACTGCACTTATGATAAATATTAGTAATGTGATACAGACCTACTACTAAATAGACTTAGTGTCTCTAGATCTGAGGCTGTGTGGAAACAGTAGAAAGATCACCGAACTTTTCTTTTCCAATATGCTATTAAATTGATGGATTTACAATTGGTAGTATATTAAAATACTATAATCATGACTTTATATTTGTATGGAACCTTACAGTTCAAAATATTTTCACATAGGTGATTTCATTCAACCCTCCCAATAACCCTCGAGGAAGACAAGATCCCCCTTTTACACATGGGAAACAGAGACTCAAAAAAACACAGATTTTCCAAAGAGCACATAATTTCAGAAATGGATTACGAATGCAGATATTTTCATTCCAAGACAATATATTTGTTTTCATCTGTACTTCAGCTTCTTTATCTTTAAAATGGAAACCATTATATGCATATGATGCAGTTTTTCATTTATTCTTCAATATTTAGTATCAATTACATGACAGGCAAGATTAAATGATATGCATGTTGAAAGTACTTTGGACACTGTATAAAAACAAAAACAGAACATCCACACACAAATGTAGGATGGTAACAGTAAAGAAATTGGGCTTAAAGGGGATCAATACCACAGTTGACAACTTAACCCACAGTTATTATGTTTCTTCGGGCTTCCTATGACATGAATCCAAGAAATCATCATGATACGCTTGGTAAAGAAATTTATTAAAGTAGATTTCAGATAGATTAAAATAGTCTGGTGAATTATTTTTTAAAAATTAATGAAATGAAATAATCACAAGTTAAGTGACCTCTTTCTCAGGGATTAGGATCTAAAGTCAGCATGTAAGAAAAATTTGCATATTGTGAAAATCCTTTAGAAGACCAACATACTTTCTTTCTCTCATAGACAGTTATCTTTTTTCTTTGGCTGAGTATCAGATGAATTAGTTGGATTGCATTTCATAGGGATATATATATATAATCTTTAAAACTTAAAATTACACCCAGCCCAACACACATAAAGGAATTGAGACTGAACATCTCATATTCACTCTCAGCACACATTCATTGAAGGAAGTATTTTAATTTATCTCTTGTGCAACTCTGTATGTATATATTCAAGTAAGGCAAATGTATAATGTGAATCCATTGTATAAGTCATCAAAATAGAAAACATGAAGATATATATCCACATTAATATTCACACATGTGTGGAAATGAAGATATAGTCAAAAAAATGACCATACTCTAGGATGCTGAGAGGACCCTATTTCTGTATTGTATATTGGTAATAACTTACTTGATAGTCAATATCACATCCCCATTAAAGAATATAACAATATATATAAATGTATTTTAAAATTTCAAAGAACCTCTAAAAGAATGCTATTTAGAGCCTCCAGTCTGTTGCTGTAGCCCAGTAATTCTTAATGTTTGACATAAGTAAAATATACAACTTCATTACATGTGTGATTTTTAAAAAATGTATCTTTATTGATTTCAGAGAGAAAAAGAGAGAGGGAGAGAGAGAGAAACATCAGTGATGAGAGTCATCATTGATCGGCTGCCTCCTGCATGCCCCTGACTGGGGATTGAGCCCGCAACCCAGGTATGTGCCCTGACCGGAAATCAAACCGCAATCTCCTGGATCCTAGGTCAATACTCAACTTTGAGCCAGGCCTAGTTGGGCCATGTGTGATCTTTTAAAGGAAAGGACTCTACAACAACTGCTACTATATATTTTGTTCAATATAACACTTAAAATACAATATACTGTGGCTGAAAAATTATACTAAAATAACATTAAGAAGTCTCAGAGAAAGAATTTCTAGAATATTACTCATCTGTGATGACTAAGCACAAATTGACATTTCTCCTAGCCAAGGTTTGTTTTTAAAATCCTATTTATAGAAACAAAAATTGAGCATTACTGTACTTAAAGTCTCAATGTTAAGAGGCTGTAAGAGCAAATTCATAGTCACTATTACTTATAGTAATATATATATACACACACATATATATAATCTAATAAACTCCATGTAAATCACATAATTCAAAAAGAAAAATGTGGTCTACCTATTTGAAAACAGGGCTCCATATGTACATATTATTATAATTGTTGCCACACTCTCAAAAACTAAAAGTTATTTATAATACTTCAATTTTAACTGTTTATTTTTGCATCTTTTAAGGTTGGAAATAGATTTGTTTTGGCTAGTGTTCACTTTTTTGTTAATGAAGGCTTCCATATTGTCCTATTTCTGAAGAAAGAATGATAGATTCACCCAAAAAAAAGTTGTTTAGTCCACAATTTCATTTTAACATATTTGCCACACTCAATTATCCAAAGGAAAGTTCCTAGACAAGTAGACTAGAAATTAAAACTCTAATAAGATCAAACAAAGGTAATTTTAATTGAATTAATATCCTCATTTTTCATTCAACAAGAAGAAATATACAAGTTGTACCAAATGATGAATTCCTTGGTCTAAATTAGAAAGTATTTCATCTGGGGCCAGATTCTCATCCTATGAGCTTCAAAAAAATTTTAAATTATAGCACAATATATTTGTAAATGGATTTGCAATACTGTGATGACGACTCTTCCAATGAATCCAAGTAAGTTCTTATCTTCCATCAAAAACAAAGGAAATTGTTTAAGTGAGCAAAATGTAGATGACAGTCATAGCTAAAACACAAGTGGCAAAATAAAGCTTCTATGTATCCATAGTTCCAAAAAAAAGCTGTGATTTTTATATTCCTTTGACCAAAATAAGTATGTAAATTGCAAAATGAAGCATTTGGAAATGTCACAGTACTTCATCAATAAACAGATGAAATGATAATACAGTTGACCCATAAACAACATGGTTTTGAACCGCACAGGTCCACTTAGCTACGATTTTTTAAGTATATGTTTAACTTTTTTTGTTGTTGTTTTCTAAAATTCAATATTTTTTAAATCAGTTTTGATTTTTCAATTACAGTTGACATGCAATATTATATTAGTTTCAGGTGTATGCCCAGTGATTAGACATTATATAACTCACTAAGTGATCACCCTGATAAATCTAGTACCCATTTAACACCATATATTATTAGACTATTATTGACTATATTCCCTATGCTGTCCTTTAAATCCCCATGACTGTTCTGTAACTACCAATTTGTACTTTTTAATCCTTTCACCTTTTTCAGCCATCCCCCCAATTTGGCAACCAACAAAAATTTCTCTATATCTATTAGTCTGTTTCTGTTCTGCTTGTTCATTTGTTTGTTAGATTCAATTGTTGATAGACATCTATGTATTACCATTTTAGTGTTCATATTGTTTATCTTTTTTTTCTTGTTCTTAAAGAAGACCCTTTAACATTTCATGTAATACTGGTTTGGTGGTGATGAAGTCCTTTAGCTTTTTCTTGTCAGGGAAGTTCTTTGTATGCCATCATATTCTAAATGATAGCTTTGTTGGGTAGAGTAATCTTGGTTGTAGGTTCTTGCTTTTCATCACTTTGAATATTTCTTGTCAGTCCTTTCTGGCCTGCAAAGTTTCTGTTGAGAAACCAGCTGACAGTCTTATGGGAGCTCCCTTGTAGGTAACTAACTGCTTTTCTCTTGCTGCTTTTAAGATTCTCTCTTTGTCTTTAACCTTTTGCATTTTAATTATGATGTATCTTGGTGTGGGCCTCTTAGGGTTCATCCTGTTCAGGGCTCTCTGTGCTTCCTGGACTTGTCTGTTTTCTTCACTAAGTTAGGGAAGTTTTCTGTCATTATTTTTCCAAATAGGTTTTAAATTTCTAGCTCTCTCTCTCTTTTCCTTCTGGAATCCCCACGGTGAAAATGTTAACATGCTTGAAGTTGTCCCAGAGGGTCCTTATACTATCTTGATTTTCTTTGGGGGGGGGGGCATCTTTTGCTTCTTAATATTCCAAATCACTGATTTCATTCTCAGCATCATCTACTCTACTGTTGGTTCCCTGTAGATTATTCTTCATTTCAGTTAGTGTATCCTTCATTTCTGACTGTTCTTTTTTATGGTATTCATGTTCTTTTTTATGCTGTTGAACTTCTCACTGACTTCATCTACTTTTCCCTTAAGTGCACTGAGCATCCTTATAACCCGTGTTTTGAAGTCTGCATCTAGTAGATTGCTTGTCTCTGTTTTGTTTAGTTTTGTTCTGTTCTTTCATTTAGGACATGTTTCTTTGTCCCCCTAATTTTGGCAGCCTCCCTGTGTTTGTTTCTATATAATAGGTAGAGCTGCTACATTTCTCTGACTTTCTCCTTTGCGTCTCCACCCCTCCTACCAATCTCAATGTGGCTTATTCTTTATATCCTTAGTCATAGGACTTCCATTCAGCTAGATTTCAGGCAGTTCTGAATGATGATTGTCCTGTAGTTTAGTTGTAATTCTGATGTGGTTATGGGAGGATGCAAGTACCACATTTACCTACGCCACCATCTTGACTGGAACTCTACACAACTTTTTTTTAAATAAATATACAATCGGTCCTCCATATCCCCAGGTTTTGCATCCATGGATTCAACCAGCCATAGATGGAGAATTATATTTTCCATCCACAGTTGGAAGTCTGCAGACACAGAGGGCTGACTGTATGCACTGTTCTATACCATTTTATATAAAGTAATTGAACATCCTTGGGTTTTGGTATCTGCAGGGGGTCCTAGAACCCATCCCCCACAGATACTGAATGACAACTATAGTTTAGTTTTTAGAGAGTCAAAAATTATATGTTGACTTTCTACTGTACACGTGTCTATGACCCTAAACCATGCATTGTTCAAGGGTCAACTGTACTTATGTTTTATATTTTGTATCATCTAAATACCCATTGAGAGGAACAATTCAATAGTATGAATTTGCAATATTGCATACTTCATTTGCTTATTAATTCAAAAGTGAAGATATAAGCAACTCAGTCTCAAAATATATAGACATTAGTAACAAATGAACATCATGAATAACAATTGTTATTTTTGGCTAAGTAAAATTAAAATAGAATAAGAGTAATGAAAATGTGTATGTATGTGTGTATATATGTATATGTGTGTATGTAGTTATTTCTCACATATTGCAAATGACAACTGAGAAAGCTGCTATTATTACTGTAGGAAATTTTTTTTTCTTTAATTTCCTGAAGCAGTTCTATATTAAAAGTATGGGGCTCACCAAAGTTACTGGTAACAACACATTAAAAGGATCATACACCATTATCAAGCGGCATTTATTTCAGAGATACAAAGATGGTTCAACATCCACAAATCAACCAATGTGACACACAACATTAACAAAATGAAGGATAAAAACATATGATCATAAAAAAAATCATATGATCATCTCAATAGATAAAGCATCTGAAAAAATTCAAAATCCATTCATGATATAAATTCTCACAAACTGGATATTGAGGGTACATACCTCAACATAATAAAGGCCATATATGCAAGCCACACATAACACCATAGTCAATGATAAAAAATGGAAAGCTTTTCTCTAAGATCAGGAATAAGACAAGGATGACCACTCTTACCACTCTTATTCAACATAGTACTGGAAATCCTAGACAGAATAATTAGGCAAGAACAAGAAATAAAAGGCATTCAAGCTGGAAAGGAAGAAGTGAAACTGCCTCTGTTTCCCAAAGACATGATATCATAAATAGAAAACCCTAAAGACTCCACCAAAATAATATTACAACTAATCAACAAATTCAGCAAATTTGCAGGACACAAAATCAATATGCATAATTCAGTAGCATTTCTATACACTAACAACAAACTATCAGAAAGTGAAATAAGAAAACAATCCAAATAAAAAGCACATCAAATAGAATATAATACCTAGGAATAAATTTAGCCAAGGAGTTGAAAGATCTATACACTGAAAACTATAAGACATTGATGAAAGTAATTGAAGAAGACACAAATAAATGGAATGAGACTCTGTGTTCATGGATGAGAATTACTACTGGTAAAATGTCCATACTACCCAAAGCAATTGAAAGACTAAATGAGGTCCCTATCAACATTCCAGGGGCACTTTTCACAGAAATAGAAAAATAATCCTAAAATTTATATGTAACCACAGGAGACCCTGAATAGCCAATGCAATCTTGAGAAAGAAGAACAAACCTGGAGGCATCGTGCTCCCTAATTTCAAACTATATTACAAAGCTATAGTAATCAAAACAGTAATGGTATTGGCACAAAAACAGACACATATATCAATGGAACAGAATACAAAACCCAGAAACAAACATATGCACCAAAAATGTGACTCTCTGTTTCCACCAGGGATCAGCTGGCCCTCTCCTTTAGGCCTTAGAAGTTCCCACTTGCTCGCTTCATTGGCCTAGTCTTTTTCTCTCATTCAAGACAGTAACAGCAGGACCAAAGTAATATTTTTAATAGTAGTAAGAGTGACAAAAGGAAATGGACAAACAAGGGGATATGATGCTTAACTGCCCTTTGAATATAGATTCATGGCATTTTTCATACCTCAAGGTCCTGATTTACTTTCTCCCTAACATTTTAATTCACTGAAGAAGAAAAAAAAAAAAGACAGAAATACCAAATTTGATAGCAAATCAGAGAGTTCTTCAGTCCTAGAAACAGTATTTGGCCAGACACAATATAGTTTGGGTCTGGGAGAAACCTTAAAAATTGAGTTCTAGTCTTCATTTTATATATAAGAAAACAGGTTCAAAGAGGCTCAATGACTTGTCCAGGGTTAATTTTCTTAAGTTTAATTCTTAAAAAGGAGTAAATATTTTTAAAGTTTTTGATTAACAACCTTTACATGGAAAAAGCAGATGAGTGGATTAGAAAGCTGTGGGACATTCACACACACGGAATACTATGCAGCTGTTAAAAGAAGGATCTTTTATCCTTTGGGACATATGGAGGGAACTAGAAAGCATTATGCTAAGTGAAATAAACCAGTCAGAGAAAGACAAGTACCACATGTTCAGACTTATATGTGGAATATAATAAACAAAATAAACTGATGAACAAAATGGATCCAGAGACATAGAAGCATGGAACAGACTGAGGGATTTCAGAGGGAAGATGGGGAGGGTGGAGTGGGTGGGGAGAGATTAATCAAAAAACTTATATGTTTATAAACATAACCCATGGACACAGACACTGGTCTGGGGAAGGCCTGGGCGTGGGATGGATGCGAGGTGGAGGGGATCAATGGGGGTAAAAAGGGGACATCTGTAATATTTTTAACAATAAAGATAAAGAAACTTAAAAAAAAGATTATGAAAAGTCTAAAGTAAAATAAAATTAAGAGGTCTATTGAAAAAAAAAGGAAGTAAAGATCTGCCCAAACTTTTTAAACATATTCTTTTAAAAGTTGCCATTTTCTAATTTCTCCAACGCAGTTTGGTTGGTTGGAAGTTAATAAATAAAAGAAAATGAACTTGTCATGAAATTTTGTTTATCAACATATATAATAACTTACACATACAGCAATGTTCTTGAAACCAAGAAAATCAGGGAAAGGAAAATAACGGCAAATGACTTCCTAAACTTCAGGGAAATATTTTTCTTTCAGTTTTCTAAACAAAATAGATAAACACAAGACCACTGATAATTAAGATATTCTCAGAAAATTCTGTTTGAAAGGCAAATGGGTTTGTTTCATTGTTCTACAAGAAAAAAAGAAATCAGACTTGATGAAACACACTGGAAAGTCCCATTCTTTCCACGCCTATCCTCATTAATACAAAAAAGAAATGAAAGCCAAGGTATCACTGGTTATGATCCAAACTGCATGCTTTGGCTTCCACTAGGACTTAGACTAAATTTCTTATGAACTGTTCTATTTTTCCATTTATCTGAGTGATTTCTCATAATTGCTACTGTTCCAAAGAAGTGTATTTAATTCTTTTGTCATCTTTTCACTGTTCCTTTCCCCACCTTTTCTAACCTAAAGAAGGTTTAGTGTCCCACAACTTTATTAACAAAATATTTCAAATCCAAGGATTAAAAGATACCAAAATTGACCACGATTGAAGTTCTCTGTCATAGTGTTCAAACAAAACAAAACAAACTAGTAATGCAGACAAATATGATAGCTAAGGAACTAAAGACTCTTCAAGCCAAGTTTTAATGCCAGAGAAGGTAAATCTAACATTCACTTTTTGTTTTTTTAATTCCTGGAATGAATTCCTACTCTAAGCAAGAGTAGCAGCAATAAATCTAAGAGGAGACAAGAAATTTTGAGGAAGCCTAATTATATCTTTCTTCTTCATGATACACAGCAAATCTTAACACTCAATAGATAACATACACTTGTAGAAGAGCTCATTAGTTAAAATATCTCACTAGGCTGTTGTTTAAAGACTGCCTAAGCTTCTGGTGATTTAAATTGAACATATATATACTGCTTCTTTTAAAAGTCTACACTGCCTTTATTTTTTGTCAATAATTTTAATCTTCTTTGTTATTTTGATATACTTAGTCTTTTTCTAAAACGTACTTTGCAGTCAATTTTGCAAATATTTGTCATAATAAACTCAATTGTACACCTCTGTCCTTAAATGGAAAAGTCATTCTAAATTTATTCTATGTAAAACATGAATTTATTTGGTTGCTTCATTTCTATACTTAGTTTTTATAAAATTCCTTGCATTTTTATAAATTTAAGACAGCAGGACACAAGACAGAGAGAGTGAGAGAAAGAGAGGGAGAAGACTTTGTAATAGAATCCTGCCTGAGCCAACTCTCAGTAGTCTCTTGGCAAAAGACCTGTGTCTGAACTATTTCCAAGACCTCAGTCTGAAAGGCAGCCAAAGGCTCCACAAAAGAACAGGCCCAAAATGGCTTATTACCTTTCACCTTTGACCTTTTACCCAGTTGCCTCATACTTTGTGAACTTGAAATCTTGTGAGAGAATGCTTAGCCATCCTGTTTACAAACAGCCTATTTATTCCACAGGAACAGCTTGGCAGGACATATCCAGGTCACCTGACCTGGGCTGTCCCAGAAACCATGAGCCTCAGACTCTTCTTGAAATTAAGCCAAAACTGCAACATTTTGACTGGTTGAAAGTTGGACTGTGTAGCAATCATCAATCATTTAAGTCACCTCTATGTTGTACACTTCACCAAAGTATAAACACACAGAATGTGAAAGTAATCATATCTGAGTCATAAGTGGTATAAGCAAGGCCTTGCACAGAAGAGAAAAAAAATGTAAATTTTTAACTTGAATATTTCAAGTTAATCTCAACTATTACACCACCCTAGATCTTGCTAAATTTATCAGTTCACAACAAAAAGCACACAATATTTTAGTTAGTTGCTCATATGTTTTCAAACTCCACTCTTTGATTTAGTCAGACTTGACTTTACATTAGGCATTTACCTGAAGAAATTACTTGATTAAATTCATTATCTCCAGCATATTTGAACTGATCCTTCAAGGCTGCTGCTTTGATCATTTTGGTGTTTCCCTTAAAACAGATTATATAATTAATTAATTCTCACAAATTATGAGTGAGTATAACTGTAGCCAGATTTCTTTTTAAAAATGTGAAAATTGATTTTAAGAATGAATAGATTAGTGAGCAATCACATTTCAAAGGGCCCTTTATTATTCAATGGATTTATTTTCAGGAGTTATTTTTTTAATCTCCTTACTGTACTCAAAATATAATTAAATTTGCCCCAAATATGGTATGCACACAACTTATCAGGAATATCAGCTATTTGAAATAAAAACAATGTCAATGAATTTTCTTATTGTAGAAAACTGTCATTGTATTTATATAGGTATTTACCACTCAAGAAAAATTGATACATGGTAACTATGGATTTTAATTTCAGAAAAGAATTTCCTTTTTTAATCATAGGATGATAATGATGATGATGATGATGATGATAGGTAGCATTTGTTGAATATGCTAAACACTATTGGAAGTACTTTACATAGATTATCTAATTTAATCTTCACGGCAAACCTATGAGAGTGATGCTCTTATTATTCTCATTTTATAGAACAGGAAAGTGAGGTTGAAAGGTTAGGTCACACCTCTCACAAGAGGAAGATTTGGAATTTGAACTTAAGCAATGTGACTTTACTGCTTTTGAATTTGAACTTAAGCAATGTGACTTTACTGCCTTTCAAACCACTAATGGTTCTTAGAAAAAAACTTACTAAATATACAAATAAAATAACACTATTTAGAATTATAATAGTTTTATACCACTTTATACTTTATAAAGCACCTTCACAAATGTCTCATTTGAGTCTCACAATAATCCTGTGAGATAATATCATCATTCCTATTTTACAAATGAAGAAGCTAAAAGTAAGCAAGGTTAACTGATTTTTTCCAAGGTCACTTGGCTACTAAATTAATAGAGTGAGGATGCCAATCCAGATCTATTAATATCATACCTTATGGATTCTTTTGTTTTTAATTAAATTTATTGGGGTGACATTGCTTAATAAAATTATATAGGATTCAAGTGTACATTTCTATGATACATCATCTGCATATTTCATTGTGTGCCCATCGTCCCGTCAAATCTTCTATCACCATATATTTGATCCCCTTTTATCCTTTACTACCCTCCCACCCCCCTTTCCCTCTGGTAACCACCGTACTGTTGTTTGTGTCTATGAGTTTCAGTTTGATATCCCACATATGAGTAAAATCCTATGGTTCTTGACTTTTTCTGACTTATTTCACTTTGCATGATATTCTCAAGATCTATCCATGTTGCCGCAAATGGCAGTATTTCATCTTTTCTTCTGGCTGAGTAGTGTCCATTGTATATATGTACCACATCTTCTTTATACAATCATCTATTAAAGGACACTAAGTTGTTTCCATGTCTTGGCCACCGTGAATAATGCTGCAATGAACATAGAGGTACATATACCTTTGCAATTAAATGTTTTCAAATTTTTTGGGTAGATACCTGGAAGATGGGTTGCTGGGTCATATGATAACTCTATTCTTAATTTTTTGAGGAACCTCCATACTCTTTTCCATAGTGGCTGTACCCTATATTCATACCCTATATTTTTCCTACTATAATGAGTCTCCTTACTTCATATCAAAATCTTTTCTAAGATGGAATATTATTCACTCAATAACAAGTAAAATGAAGAATTTCCGATAAGATTCATATAAGAAATAACAAAGTAAAGGCTTTCTTAGTTTAACATTAAAAGAAAGTAGTATTATAGTGAAACATTTTAGTGAAAATAAATCTGATTTCCATATTCTAAAATCATGTAATTCCAAGTAGCAAGTTTATTATTTTCCTTATTTAATATTTAAAAATACATTCTTATCCAAATAATAAAGAAAAAGAGCTAGGATGGTCTTATACTTGAAGGATACTCCCATGATCATTCTAGGCAAAGAAGATCACCCAGGAAATAACTAAATTAGGACCAGGCTGGTGAAAAAGTTATACCAAGAATTTGACTCAGAACCTCTATTAGTCCAACTCCCATGAACACTTTTATGGTGGTTTACCACTGCCTGGATTATCAACAAGGTTAGGCTAGGCATATTACACGGTAAGTCATTCCCCAAATGGAAATCTCCTAATTCTTGGTTCTCTATTGTCACTATTTGTCCAAAAGCCAACAGTTATTTCAGAAATCACAAGTTTTAAAACAGGAACCTATAAGAATTGGATGTATGCAATTTTAGGAAGCAATATATTTTCCAAAATTACTGGAAATAACATCTGTAGAGTATGAAGTACATTAAGGAAAGTTAGCCTACGTGTTACTGGAGCAAGGGGTTTTAAGAGGCCATCCTTACAATGACTGAGAGACCCATTAAAAAGAAATTGAAGGAATAAGGCCTTACCTTTGTTCATCTGTGATAAAGACTCTCTCTTTGGCCATGCCTGTAGCATTGCTGCAGTCATTACAGAAAAAGGGTTTTTTAAGTGAAGAAAAATATAAAAGAGAAGGAAGAAATGTAAAATAAACAATGTGAAAATAAATTTATTAGAGAAATTTTAAAATATTTGTTTTTTAAAAAGAATAAGAAATATTAAGGAAAATTAAAAATAGAAGTCCTTAGAGAGAGTTCCTTTTATGATACAGAGGAAAATTTAAACAATTGCCATACAACATGGTAACAGGAAACTTTATGCTGACATAAAGAACAGAATAAATCTGCAAGAAACAAGGAATAAAAAGAGCCAGAGAAGGGGGTAAAATAAAGCAACCTATTTACAGGCAGCCCAGTGTTACAGGATCCTCAGACATATACAGAGTAGCCCATGATAAGGTGTTTTGGAAAGCCTACCATGTGCAGTCAAAAAAGCAGATCACTTGCTTCTAGAATATGCCTCATGATCATAAATGTGCTCTGGGCCGCTCATTAATTTACTAAGTTTCTATGTGATAAGTTTATTCTTAATGTTTTTAAAACATCACTAGTATTATTTCAAAAAGAATGTATTATAGCTGCCATTAATTTTATGTATATACAAAATTTTTCTTTTGGTAACTACGGGTAAATATGACATGAAAAAGAAAATGGGAGTCATCAATACTGGATATCCTCTTTGACCAAGGCAGAATATGTCTGATGAATGTGGATCATCTGTTTGAAAAAAAAGGTAAGATCTTTCAGAGTAGTGCTGAGGCCTATTCTCCATAAAGATGTTTGTTGCTGGATTCCACTTATTTTTATTTCTTTGTATTTCAAGGGCTGTAGCCAACTCTGCAGATACTGTTTGCAAAGCCCATTATTCTTTGTAGCTCTAATGCTTTACCAACCAGGCTCAGGAGGCTGTCCTCATGGTATCCTATCTGATTGCCAGCATCCATTTACTTTTCTGACATTCTAGCCCTAAAAATTGCTTTGAAGCCTTTAGTGTTTCTTCTATAATGCAAAGAGATAGAAATAGTTTTAACATGATTTCTGACACTTAACTCAAAAGTGACCTTTTACAGTTTTAGTAGAATTGTGCTAAAATCTAAAACAAGAACATATTCTAGAAATGTACATGCAGAAATAAAGAATTTTTCCTTTCAAAAAAATTTAAAACACACACACTCACAAGTGGATATTTTTTCCCACTGTACAATACAATAAAATTGTTGTGATACTATTGGAATTGAGAGATTCTAAGGGGAAAAAGCATGGAACACCAGTAAAGAAAATAGTCACTCTATTCTATTGGGCATGTAAGTACATAAGTGCTTATGATGACAAATATATGGCTGGTTAAATAGAAGAAAATGTGTTTTTCACTTTAGCAATTTAGAAATAAATACTTCAAAACACTTTCCAACACTAGCACTCATTTTATTTGTCCCGCCTCAGGATTCCCCAACTCTCCACAAGTGTTCACCAATGCCCTCACCCTCCATCTCAGGCTCTGTTCCTATCCTTGTAACTGAGTTCATTTTGACTAAGCTAAGAAATACCTAAACCACTTCAATGCAAACTCCATACCTCATCATTTAGTCACTCACCACAATGAGCTGGGGGAGCACAGAGGTTGAGGATGGCAAAGGCTAACCAATCGGTTTCCTTGAGCCTTACTTTTCCACTGCGATAAACGGACTACCAAGCCCAAGTTTCCGTGGCTTCCCTTGTCTCTTATGTACCCCAGTCAAAAAGAATGAGCTTGCATCACCCTTTTCTTCCCTAGGAACAGCACATTAAGCCATGTCTTTCAATCTCCCTCAGCAGAAGTCATAACCCTAATCCTGAGTGCTGTGGTTTTAAGCCTTGTGACTATGCCTCTTCCCTTAAAGACATCAATCGATAGCTTCCTATATGCCTGCTCTCTTAAATTGGGATTACCAACTCAGTTTCTTGGTACAACTGTGGGACCTTTCTATTTTACCTTGAATCCCCTGAACAGGAGTCTTTACTGAAAGTATAATTAGAAATTAAAAGCAACCAGGGAGGGAGGTGGTACGGGGAGAAAGATTACCTACAAAAAGTCAGATGCCAGGTTCACGGAGTGGAAAGTTCAGTATTGTTAATCGTAATTCTCCCCTGATGGCAATTCTCCCCAGAGTGATTCATATTTGATACAATCTCTACCAGAATTTCAACAGCCTTTTGGCAGAAATTGACAAGATAATCCTAAAATTTATATAGAACTGCAAAAGATCTAGAATGCCAAAACAATTCTGAAAAAGAATCAAAGCTGGACAGCTTATATTTTCCAATTTCAAAACTTAATATAAAGCTACTCTACAAGTATAGACATATAGATCACTAGAACAGAATTGAGAGTACAGAAATAGATCTTTATGTTTATGGTCAAATGATTTTCAACAAACACGCAAAAGAAATTCATCGAGGGAAAGAACAGCCTTTTTAATGAGTGGTGCTAGAAAAACTAGATATCCCTATGCCAAAAGATGATGTTAGACCTTTATCTCGCACTAAACACAAAAACTAACACAAAATAACTCACAGACATAAATGTTAGAGATAAAACAAACTTTAAAAAATAACAACAACACAGGTCATTATCTTCAAGACCTTGGGTTAGGCAAAAATTTCTTAGATATGACACCAAAAACATGGCTCATTTTAAAAAATGGAAAAATTAGACCTCAACAAAATCCAACCCTTTTGCACTCTGAAGGACTCATGTTGTCTCATAATGACTATCTTAATGATAAATTGTTCAAGGGGAGCATTCATGGAAGGGGAGCATTCAGGTTGTATATCACAAAATGGAGACAACCTAGCCACCTATTTTATTTAATCAACATAAACAAATGATCAGAATAATTCAGTATATTTTTGTGGCCATAAAAAATATTTTTTGTCTCCTTTTTTCCACCCCGTTTTCATCTATTCCCAAGTCTTATGGCCAGGTCAGAGCAACAAAAGCCTATTTTACCGGATGTTGCTTACTTCAATATACCTAAAGTACAATAATGCTTCTAGATTCCAAATGTACAGATATGACCCAGAGTTAAAAAGCACTGAGCCAGGCTGGAAAATGGAGCATTTTATAGCCCCAGTTCAGTTTATGTTCACTTCAAAAAACCTGCCAAAGTTATAGAAGATTTAAAGTTTTTTCTGTAATTAATAAATTGATCTTCTGTCTGTCCATATCTAATTTCCTTATTTCCAATTTTACCAGGATGATTTATACTGTTAAAAACATCTTTGGAGGATTAATATTTTGGTCATAATTTTTAGGTGAATATAATAATGGGTTATACACATTAATAATTGCCTAATCAGAAATAAAATTTTTATCCCAGAAAAGATGTTTAAGAGAAATTTTAACTACTAGGCACATAATTAATGGTATTAGAGTTTGAAAATTAAATTTCAAGGTTGCTAAAGCATAAATTCAAGAACTTTAGACAATTTTTAAAAGAACAAAACACTAAATAAAAATTAACTTATAATTGTGTTTATAAAATTAGGGGTAATTACACATTACTATTCTACATTTTCATATAAGTTAATATAGTAGAAGAGTATTATTCAGAAAAGTTTTTGTAAAACATTTTTAAAGACAATGAAATAGCAACAAAACAATTTTTAGTTATAATACAAATAAATCTTATTCATTAAAGAAACTAAGTAAAGCACTGGCACACTAATACTGACACACTAATTGCTCTGCTTTACATAGGGGTAAAGTATAACAGCACAATTCTGTGATTCTTATATATGCAAAGCTTCTGTTAACGTTGATGATTTTGCTTTAGAAACACAGAATTACTTTATCATATGCAATTCTATTATTAGTAAGAAGATCTCATAATAACTCTGTTAAACAACTGAGGCCCTACATTCCCATGCTTGAGAATTTTTAATGAAGGGACTTCACTTTTACTAAGGTAATAACTGAATTTTGTTCAAGATTCTCAAATTTTTAATATATCACATTAAAGAGCACCCACTTTATTTTCAATTCCTTGGATGGATGGGATTAAAGAAAATACAGTTGTGCTATAAGAATTTTCTGCCACTCAACTGCCAGTGTAGTTATGCATGAAGAATTCTTATTAAGTCAAAAGAGAACAGAATGCATTTCAAAACAGAATTGACCCCCTGGATTCAATTTTACCAATGGAAAGATTCAAGATTCCAGTCACTATGGACTCTTTTCCCTACTCAAAAAGAGACCCTCTCTACTAATAATCATTAAAATACTCCACATTTTAAGTTTGCAGCATCATGGCCTCATTACAAATTAGGTATTTGGAGAACACTGCATTCCCTTTCAAAGAAAATGTTACATCTGTACAATTCCTCTGTCATGCATTTTTTAAATACTAAGGAAAGAAATTTAACTGTTTTTGCAACCTAGGTTCAGGCAACTGCCCAAGTTGGCTATAGAAACTGATATAAGTATGGGTTTTATGCCTGATGGTAAACCATTCTAAAGATTTTTTTTATCCAAAAAATAATATCATCATCGTGAATTCTACTCTGGAATACAAAGGCAGGAATTACTTTGCATTGTTAAAATGTTAGCAACCACATTTCATTTTTTGAAGAGGCAATTTAGTTTTCCTGAAATAAAGAGTTGATTATATCTCTTATTACTGTTACAAGAATTTGATATATCACCAAGTATAAGAGTTACAGCATGTGCCAAGTATCAACCAGGAAAAATGAACATGATTCATGATTCACTTTAAGAATGTCTAGTTAGTCAATCAAGTGATTTGTAATCATGAAGGCTGCCAGACATTGCATGGATAATCAGCCACAGTAAAATCCCTGGATTTTTTTTAGTATACTTATTTCATTATGTGACTTTTATTGCTATTTTAATCTCTGTTTCTCAGAAGCACAAATTAAATCACATATTTACTTAGAATTTTTTACTATTAAACAGACTAAAGGATATACAAGTTGAATGACCAGAGTATTTAATGTCTGCCTACAAAATTAAAAGTCTCAGTGTTTATAGCTGGAGCAAAGAAAATTGCATTTCTTCCAACCTCCTCAATACTTGCCTCATTTTATCTAAATTATTTAGTGAATATGCTGTTTCAGCATAGCTCATTCTAATTCAGGATAGTTTCTTAAGTTGTTTTACATAGTCTAAAACAAATAAAATCATTTAACAGAATTTAGTTAATATCAGAAGCCTTAAGCTTGCTTTTAATATTATCATTGCATTTCCTCAGTTAAAAGTATAATATAAGCTGGTGGCCAAAGACCATTTTCCCTCTAATTCATATAATCTTATTAAATTACAAATAGAGAAAATGTAAACCAACTTAAAGCTTGGCATATTACTAAAGGGGTAATAGGATAAATTAGTGGTTTTCAAAATGTAAAACTACTAAGCTATGTAAAACTTATTCTGATAATACTGGCCATGATATGCATTTTAATCAGGAGTGTATTACATAAGAATTACACGGTTTTAAAGAAAATGGAACTTTAAATGTGATAACAAATTGGCTCATTTTTACTTACTTTTTATAATTTTCAAGGAGAAGTGTCCTTTTCCAACTTTAGGTTGATTATAACACCAGAGCACATGTGGGCCTCCTTAAGTAAAGTCAGAGTCCTTGAGTCCAGATCTATCATACTCATTATTAAAGTATAGTATCTATGAAAAAGTCAGCTATCTAAATTTAATGGGTAAATTTCCAATAATAAATGTTTGGTTGTTCAAGATAACAAAATTTCAGACATACACTAAACACTGACTCCAGGAAGCTAGTATGATTTTGGTGAGACCTCAGGAAACTGTTTCCACACTGAATGGCCCCTGAAAAGCGTATCAATATTCCACCTTAGAATTCACTTTTTATCATCATTATCATACCAACTATGAGAACCATCTTTTCTAAAAAGGAAGAATTTTCTTATCTTTCCTATCAAGATTAACCAACCATTTGCTTGTCCATTCAATCATTCAGTCATTCAAAAATACTTATCAAGAATCTACTATGTTCCCCATTGTGCCCTTAAGAAATCTATAGTCTAATTAGAAAGAGACATATAAATAAGTAATAAAATATAGGTTCTAGAATAGAACTATGTATGGGAAATGTTTAAAGAAGGGAAGGTTCAATGGCAGAGGTCAGTAGCCAGGAAAGGATTCAAAAAGATAAAAAAGCTCAGCCTTGAATGAAAAGTTGTTCTTTACCAGGGAGCAAAGAGGAAAAGATAATAATGCTAAGGAGGAAAATATTAATGAAGATTAAAAGTACCAAATAACTAATCATGGTAGTTATTTGGCTACAAGCTATTCAGTCTAACTAAGGTCAACATGTAAGGAGTATATATGATGTTGAGTGGTAAGGGAGGGTTGCTGGAGGTAAGCCTAAAACAGTATGAAAGGGCTCATTCAAAAAAGACCTTGTATGTACACTAAAGAGAACACAATCTATATCTTAAAAACAATAGAAACCATTGAAGGATTTTAAGTTAGAGAACTAATATCACCATTTTAGCCTACCTGTTTATATTCATATGTAACTGATTTCCCAGAACAAGTGTCTCAGCCTCTAGCAAACTTGTGAATTAAACAATTCTACCACCTGAAAAGTGGTATAGACACTAAAGATATCCCAAGTTTTCCAAAGGAATCATCAAGATTCTGCTTAAAGAATTCATACATGGGATATATGCATTTGCATATACACACATTAAGTATACATAATCTACTGACAGACTGTCAAAAAGTTAGGCCCACGTAAAGTCGCAAAAGCAAATGTTTTGGCCAGACACACTTTGGTATGCCTCAGTCACCAATATAAAATCACTGTGAACTAGCCTGACTTTCAAAAGTGAAGCAGTTCAGTCCTGAATTGCATACATAAAAGCTTCATGCATCTTAACACAGAACTTCTAAATAGGAAGTTTGAGCAGAAGCTCTGAGGTCAGAGAGTCCACACTTGGAATCCTGGGTGAGCCACTAACCTTTTGCAAATTATTGAACTTTTTGAGTCACAGTTTCCTTATCTATAAACCTTATAAATATTCATATAACTGTTGTGAAAATACAATGGGATATATAAAGCACCTAAGCATAGAACTGAGCAAATATTAATTATTCAATAAATAATATTTCATTATTATAACTATACTAGAAATTATTCCAACTATGATAAAATAAAGTTTATACACTAAATAATTCTGTTAGACTTGCATTATTGAAGAAATTTCCAAAGTCTAGTCCAACTGAAAATGTTTGAGGTAGGCCAAATGTGAAATTAATAATAATCATACTGAGACAAATCAGATAAAATAATGTATTCAAGAAACAAAATTTTGAAAAATGCATCAAGTTACACTGAATAATTACTTATAGAGCATGGGAAGAAAGAGTCCAATCTTAATACAGAAATACTCAGAGCCTTTTTTCTTTTTTTGAGGAAAAGAAAATTATACAATAAAACCCTTTTTCAAACTGTAGTGCCATGTTATTCCCTTTTTTATATTTCATGGCCTCTTACAAAAACACAGGACAGATAGTAAGGCTGGTTATAATCACGTAACATCACATACCTGTAGTGTAAGGATCCTCTCCCTACAGGCAGGCCTTCCAACTGACTTCAGTGAGCAACAGTCCTACCAGTCTGTGACCTTGAGATTTGTTTATACCCTGAAAGAAGAAAAACAAAAACATAATAACAATAACAACAACAAAAAAGTCAGAATACTAGAAAGCCAGACTATAAAAGAACATTTACTTTGACAGCTTGACAATGGAAATGATTCAATTGAAAACAACTAGAAAAAAAAGAATCAAAGCAGTATTAGCAACTGTATTGAGCAACTGTATTGAGTTACTGATCTAGATGCCCATGTGTATACACATATACTCATGTATATGCATATGTCGTGGCCAGATAAGATTGGGTCAAATCACAAATGTAATTAGTACAGTAAAATGAAGCTACAATTATTAAATATATATTAAATGATATTGGCCTGAACTACAGATTACTAAGCAGATACACTACCAACTCAGTATTAAACCTGTGTAGTCACCCACTATATGTCTGGGATAGCAAGCATTAACGATGGCTACCACTTGAAAGGCCAAAATGGAAGAGAATCTTAACATTGATAATGCAGTTATCCTGAACTTTCCTGAAATCAGTAATATTTTTTAAAATAAGTAAAGAACAGGTAATTCTGTTCTAGCCAATATTCATTCAAATAAAAGTCATGAATTATAAGTTAGCCAGCATGTGTTATACGGAAATAAGAATGGAGGTGAGAGGAGTTAAACTACTTTTAGATATATTCATGAACACCACATTATGACTTCCATTCTTTTTCACTGTTAGGTTGATTTCTGTGTGATCCTTTATATTCAAGTAATGAAGCATTACGGTTCAACATTCCAATCATGTCTCATAAAGCAAAATTTAAACTAAACTGTCATTTGACAACACTGAGAACATAAAATAATACTAACATGACCTTTCCTGTATGAAGATGACACTGACTCACCATCAGCAGAGATGAGTTTCAAGTGTTTTTCCACATGGAAGTGGACTTGCTGATCTAGCCAATTCTCTTGCCAAGGTTCCCTGGTGAACAACAGCTTATATCTGCAGGATGAGTGTTACCAGTAGTCACAGAAAACAGCTGAATAAAATAATCAATATAGAAATTTAACTTATGCCTTGGTCCCAAACCACTATGTTCTGATGAACTAAAAATAAAGTCACAGAAATATATAAATACTATATAATACTTACATACAAAATTGCACATGCATTTACTCAGACACATTCATTGTATTCTATATATACTGACCTAAAAGTACAGACAATCAGAGATTGACCTCTATCCCTAAGTAAAAATGTTCTCAGCTGTCTTAACTAAAACAGAGATTGCTTCTGACATGTAAAATCAGAAGTGTATAATGAAAATGCTCAAAACATGAATGCATGCCAACTTTGCATTCCTCATCACAAGTAGCAATAACTGAGGAAATTACAGAATATTTTTGTTAATGTTAGCAATCTTCTCAATAGCATTAAATGTAATATGACTACAGAAAAAAACTCCTTTTTACATTTCCCAGATTCTGAAAAATATATCGACTTTTTATGAAGAAAAAT
The DNA here is from genome assembly GCF_054644295.1 of Miniopterus natalensis. NCBI lineage: Eukaryota > Metazoa > Chordata > Mammalia > Chiroptera > Miniopteridae > Miniopterus > Miniopterus natalensis. The sequence continues at coordinate 49,427,145 of NC_142083.1, forward strand.
AGTTTCATTACTAGCTACAGTGTTCATTCATGTTAATACATACAAAGGTTTTGTAATTAAATATTCCTGATATGAAATTTTAGCAGTTGCAGTTAAATCTCCGTAAGAGTTGAGGAGCGGATTAAACATCACTCAAAGACATAGTTTTTAAGTATAAGTAAAATTAATGTTCTGAGCTTCTTTATTATTTAAAGAAATAAAATTTGATTAACATGTGTTGAAAACCAATAAGAAGCAGTTAACAACTAGACACAACTCAGGCAAACTCACAATGCCAAGTACCTGTGATGAGCAAGGCACTCACTATATGGGGGGCCTGTGAACAGGTAGTACACAGTCTCAAAGAAATCACACTATCAATATTATTGAAACATTCCACTTTCAGTTCTACATATTTGTTTAACAAACAGCTAAATTCTAACCCAGATCCTCTGCCAGAACAGGAAGGGTGAGGAGGAAAAGCATAGCATCATACCACATCGTGCTCGCTACCACAAGGATGAGGTTCTGGGGCACCTGTTGCAAGTGGTGATAAGGAAATTTCAATAGAAATGTTGAGAACATCGGCTACAACCTGTGGTGTAGGTCCACTGCCACCTGTAAACAACAACAAAAAAACACCTTTGTTAATTTTAAGGCACTATACAAATGTTTCCAGTCACAATTCCATTTTAATGAGTCATTCTCTTCAAAAACTCTTTACTACACTCCTTACCATCACCCCATACCAATTTAACAAAATCTGGAGTCCTGCACTAGACTGCAAACTCCTAAAGTTCCTCTTCATTTTGGTTTCCTATTTCCACAATGCCCAGCTAAGCACCTTACAAACTGTAAATGCTTAATAAATGTTTGATAAATTGAATTTAACTAGTCATCTTATTCCCTCACCTGTTACTTCGCTCCCCCACAAATTATCACTTATTCTGGCTATAACCACCATTCCTGATGAAAAGACAGGACTATTATTCGTCTGCAAACGTTTTGCTTGGACACCTACTGGGTACCATGTTAAGTACAATGAATACTAGTGCAAGTAACACATGATTCCTGACCTTAAATAACTCACTCTAGTAAGAAAGATAAAGATGGAAATTAGCCATTATAACAGTTTATAAGAAGTTTTGTAAAAAGTGCTACCAATACTAAAAGGAAGTGAAACTGGCTTAGAATAAAAGCTCTAGAGAGGAAATGTCATGTGAGATGAGCAGTAAAGAACCAGTGGCTGCTGGACAAATACAGAAAGGGCATTCTTAGTGGAGAGAAGAGGGGGGGAAATTATAGAGCTGCAAAAGGGTACACGAGATTCTGAGAACTTCAAGAAACTTTTGGGAAACCAGCAGATGAGAAGAAAAAGGCATAAGAAATATCACAGAAATGTCTTTTTATGCTAAAAAGCTGGACCCCTTTCCTAACTAAAGGAGGTAAGCCAGGAGAATGACCTGATAATTGAAAAGATCTTCATAGCAGTGGGGAAGACGGGAGGAAGGACAAGACTGACAGCAAGGACCAAATCGCATGAGGCAAAGCTGGTTTGACCCAATGGCTTATGTAATTATGATGACCCAATTCATCACTAATGACCATTAGGTCTGTTACCCAATGTATCTCAAACTTAGATATATATTTAGAGAACATATAGACTCTAAAGTGTTTTAGAAAACTGTTTATGCAAAACAATCTCAATAAAAAATCATGGCAGGAATTGCATAGGAATTACATCAAGATGCCAAAATATTAATAATGACTAGCTCTGGGTAATGGGGTAACAGGTCATGTTTTTCTTCTTGTTACTGATATATTTCAACTTTTTTACATGATATTTTTTTAAATATCCTAGAGCAATTCCTTGAAACTTAGCTAAACCTGGCATTAACCCTAAAGTGCCAGGGCCAGGATTCCTTGATAGCATAATTGGCCCCGAAGCCTTCATGTAGAACCACAACCCATTATCTTATCCATAAAATACTCATTGCTACATCAGGACCTACACTCATGTCCTTTTTGCTTCTGCAACATCCTCTTGCCCTGAATGCCTACCTGTATCCCAACTTCTTCATACCACCAGCGATACCAATTTTGTATATGCAATGCCAATAGCTCATGATTTCCCTCACACAGTATGATATCCAATCATCTTTTATTGAAGGCCTTCTTGAATAGTTCTCCATTTTTGTTCTTCCTACAATTTTTATAAGAATACTAGAACAAAATCAGTCCTATTGTAAAATAAATAAGCAGACATGAGTCAGTTATAGATATATGTGCATATAATTATACTGATGATTTGATGAACTGCAAAATTATGTAAGTAACCACTACTAAAGTGTTTCCAAATGGATTACCTTAGGGGAAAAGTGCCTAAGGTAATGGATGGGTTGAATTGTGTCCCCAAAAAAGATGTTGAAATCCTAACACTGTGAATGTGACCTTATTTAGAAATAGGGTCTTTGCAAATGGTCAAGATAAGATGAGGTCATTAGGATGAGCTCTAATCCATTATGACCGGTATCCTTAAAAACAGGGGAAATTTGAACACAGCAACAGATACACACAGAGAGGGCACCACATGAAGATGAAGGCAGGGGTCAGGGTGATACATCTACAAGCCAGGACCACCAAAGATCGCCAGCAAATCACCACAAGCTAGGAGAGAGGCATGAAATAAATCCTCACCTTCACAACCCTCAAAAGGAATCAACCTTGCCAACACCTTGATTTTTGTACTACCAGACAATAAATTTCTGTTGCTCAAGCTACCCCATTTGTGTTATTGTTACAGCAGCCCTAGCAAAATAATATACCAACTAAGGGAAACCATGATTTTTTCCCCTGAAAGCCACTAAAGATAAAAACACTTGGAAGAAAGATTGCAAATCAGAAATAATAAAATTTCTTGTTGTTAATTTTTCAGTCTGGTAACAAAAGTGTTATCTAATAACTAAGCCAACCTAGTGCCAAAAAACCCTCTCATAAAGATCGTGTCTTTTGCACATACAGCACCACATAATCAAAACCTGGAGAATGTTATCATCCTATACATACTGGAACATGAGAATAACATGAAATTATGTAGATGTTCCTTTGTTTTGTAAGAGTATTGCTCTATGAATTTGTATGTACCTGTGAGAACACAATTTGACCTATGATGAAATCATAAGGTAGTGTAATGTGTTACTTGATAAGGAGAAATGAAATCATCATAGGTCAGGAATGGGCTCTGGAGTGACACACTTCGGTTCAAATCCTTGCTCTCTTACTCATCAGTTCTGTGACTTAAGCAAAAAACTTAACAGTGTTTGAGCCTCAAATTCTTCATCAGTAAAACGGAAATTTTACATGAATAAATTAAATAATATGAGATGTGCTTAACATACAATGATGGTAATAGGGTTTTAATAGTTACATAAAAAGTAATGTTCACCCAAAAAAGAAAGAGCCTGGCTGGTGTGGCCCAGTGGTTAGAGTGTCAGTCTTCAGGCCAAAAGGTCTCAGGTTCGATTCCCAGTCAAGGGCATATACCTGGGTTGCAGGTTCAATCCCCGGACCATGGTCAAAGCGTGGGGGAGGCAACCAATCGCTGTGTCTCTCTTACAACAATCTCCCTCTCTGTCTCTCTCTCTTCGCCCTCCTCTCTCTCTCCTCCCCTCCCTCCCTCTATTCTTGGGTGAGGATTAACAGGAAGGAAGGAAGGAAGGAAGGAAGGAAGGAAGGAAGGAAGGAAGGAAGGAAGGAAGGAAGGAAGGAAGGAAGGAAGGAAGGAAGGAAGGAAGGAAGGAAGGAAGGAAGGAGGAAGGAAGGAAGGAAGGAAGGAAGGAAGGAAGGAAGGAAGGAAGGAAGGGAAGGAAGGAAGGGAGGGAGGGAGGGAGGGAGGGAGGGAGGGAGGGGGGAGGGGGGTAAAATTCATTTTTTCCTTTTTATTGAATTTATTGGGGTGACACTAGTTAACAAAATTATACACTTTGCTGGAGTAGCACAATAACTAGGCAAGCTTACATGAGAACAAAATATTGCCTTTGGCTATTTCCTTACTATAAAATGCAGGGCTTTCAAAATTTTTAAACCATTTGCCAAAACTCAAAGCACATTTAAACTTATTAATATTGAAACTGAAATACAAAAAGGATAATGGTGACTTTGGGCTCTGTCATAGGCATCAGTTAGAATGTGACTGTCAAAGTTCTTATAATACCACTCCTTTATTTCCTCAGATCCCTAAGCTCTAGCCAGTCCAAAAAACTACCTTTACAACATAGACTGACATCAGATTAACTCTAATAGTATGGCATAATCCACTGTAACTTTCTACCAGGTATTACTGATGTGCTGTGGGGGGGGGTTGCCTCTTTTTAAATATAAATCTTATGAATTTAAAATATACATCTCAAAAGTGTAACTAATTGAAAAGGGATTTATTTTGGAATTTATATACTTATTTTGAGAAATGTATAAATAATGCAAAACCCAGTTGGTTACCAAAATTCAAAAGGACCTTGTTATATGATACAAACATACTACAAAAGGTACAAATTATATTTCCACTGCTAACTGCAACAGTACATATAAACTAAAATTTATATCTACATCTACACATAAAATAGAAGAAACTAATTAAGTCCAAGAAGACTGCAAATATTATAAAGAGAATGGTAGTGTTTTTGTTAACATTTTTATGTAAACAGCTATCTACATTGGTTAAATCTGTTGGAAAATATATCAACAACCCACTTCTTGTGACAGAGCATCTTTTACTCTTTGGTGAACTATAAAAACATGTTCAACACTATATTAAATTCAATAATATTAGTATCAAAGTAATGTGGGGTCAAGACCAATCATAGGTGTTTTTCTAAGTATTTATGAAAATATGTTTTGCCTTCATACTTAATATAATTCCTAACTTTAATTCAAACAGACTTTGTTAGTTGAATTGTAAAGAAGAAAAAAAAAAATGAACCTACTTCTTGTTAAATAAGCAACATAAAGTCCGCTTTTACAAAACATTGTATGCAATTATTTTTAATTTTTTTGCAGAGAAATAATTAGATTGGCATACTGAATTTAAACAAAATAACTTACTGTATTAAGAAAATTCTTACATCTTATATTTTTTAAAAAACTGATCTAAAGCTAGCAAAAGCCATATTCTATTTATTCAAGGTACTTATTAAAAATAATATAATATCATTTTGACTGACCCTGAATTATAATTCTAGGAATTTTTTTCAAAAGGTAAAGAACAGTAACAAAAACAAAATATATTTTCTTTTTTTCTTAAAGTACTAATATACTAATATTAATAAATAACACAAATACATTACATTAAGAAAATATAATCTATTAAATTATTGGCCAAAAAACAACAACACTCCATACCAATTATTATCCCCCTGAAGGCAGGGACTATGCTTTTATCTACCTCACATACCTTAAGCATGATAAGAGCTCAATAAATAGGGGTAATCATCTATACCCCAACAACAATAAGCACAACAGTAACGTAATTCTTCTAAGAATTATGGGAAATAATCCTAATGAGCTGGGAATTCAAAGTATGCAAATCTAACATTAACAGAAGAAAACTCTATGCCTCTTACCATAGACAAATTCTGAAGTCACAGCCGGAAGCTATGTAATGGTTGTGTCAATAGGAAATATACAGCCAATGTTAGCTTTGAAATAATCTCAATTTGGTCTAAAGTGAAGTCATTAAGAACGGAGTAGAAAAAGTGCAGATATTTAATGACCTTTAATCCTAGTATTCTAAATGGTAAAAAAAAATAACTTTTTACCACACTGTTGTTCCTGTGAACACCGCCTAACCTTGCTACAGAGAGCTATTATAACTAAGTGAGCGAGGGAACACGTGTGGACTGCGTCTGGCCTACACATCTTGTGCCTCACTGGGATCGTGGCTTCGTGTTGCTGACTTGGTGGTTAAGATTCCATATTCTCACCACCGTGGTACAGATTCATATTGTGACCAGGGGGAAAACAGGTTAGTCAGGGGCTAGTTTCCTTTACCCACACCTTTTCTTGTGAATTTTATAAACTTGCTAGAGCAACATGGGGCAATTTAACCAGTGCAGAAAATTCCTTACTTTACATATTACAGATGTTCACCGGAACTATCAACTAGACAAGAATTACCTTTTGAAATATTTACACACACACACACCTTTTCCTCCAGATAAAAATTCTATAGAAATGAAAGAAATCATATTAGTGTGAGCAAATAAACCAATAACTTAGGCTAAATAAAATTTAGGCTGAATGCTGGTATCTAATTACATTGGATCTCTCTTCCTCAACCTAATATGCTAGGGAAATTTTCTTACTAAAAGCTGCTGAACACATAAGATAACTGACCTAAAACACTCAGAAAAAAAAATGTTATCTGGCTTGCTTGTTAAAACACAACTACCCTGAGAATATTTATAGCACTGGCAAAGCCACTATTAGTAGCTTCATCTGCCCTAAAGAAAAATGATTCTACTATTACAAGGTTCCAAGTATGTATTTACAGAAGGAAGCAAATAATTTATTAAACCAACTTTTTGGTCTTAAAGCAACAGATTTCAGAAAAGGTGGTTTTATAATAAGATACATAACTCCACATCTAGTTATAATGCTATTTTTTCATAGAAGAGGCATGGTACTATGTGAATATCATGAGTCAAGCTTACTCATCTCACTTAAGAATGAATTAAATTTGTTAGAGTGCAAAACCTGAAAGAGAACGTACACGCATGTAACTCTAAGTTGCCATTTTTAGAATCAGGTTTTTCTCCAAAGAGATTTTTAAAATGTGCTTCTACATTATTCTATTTGTGCTACTTTCACTTTAGTGCTCTGGTAAGTTGGCTGCTAAGAAGAAACAAAAAACAAACTCATTTTCAAACAGAAAGTGGTTTGTGATTTGACCATAGAATAAGCCATATTAAAAAAAAAAAAAAAAAAGAAGGAAAAAAAAGAGTAATTTGTTAAAGTCCTGACTGCCAAAATATATTGAAATTTAGATGCATGTACACATAAAGGGACATTTGTACCCATCTCTCTTTTCCTGGTCCAGTTACAATGAAGAGACCAGAAAATTAACTGTAAGGCAAGGTGCCTATCAGAAGCCTCATTATACCCAAACTATCGTTCTTTCCAGGAAGGTCCAGAAAACACAGAAGGGACCCGCAGGCTCTGCAGGACGCAAGTGTTCTTCTATAAGTAACTTCCAGGCTGAGATGGGTCCAATGTTTTTACCCACAGAAAAGATATTCTAAGAGGCAAACATTTCCTGCATGCACAATCACAAAATCACACAAGCCTGGGTGTGGAGAGTCTTTCATCACAGTCTAGAGCAGTGGTCAGTCAGCTAGGATCCAAAAGAGGACAATGTGAACTGAAGAAAAGGCTGCTTGAATGGAAGTCAGGAGAACTGAGTTTTACTCCCAGCTCTAAGATCTACTCTACTGTTTTGGGCAAGTTACTTAACTTCTCTGGGCCTCTGCCTTATGTTTGTTTTGTCTTATTGTCTCATACGGAAAACAAGAGGTAATAAAAAACTTCTTAAAATTGTGGCTAGGAGGCCATCAGGAAACACGCAGACCTATCTCCACCTTCACAGGTAAGGACAATAAAGCAGAGAAACATACCCAGTCATTTAAAAGGACAAGTCACTCATGCCAAATTTCTAAAAAAAGTACTTACAAGGCAAAAAGGATTATAATCATTGAATTTAGGATGATGATCATCTTTTCAGGAAAAGTTTCAACTGGGCTGGTATCATTTTATTTGTCAAATTGAGTTTGGAGTACAGGGAGTTATACGTATGATATTTTGTTTTAATTACTTTATAATCATTTTTTTAAGTAAGCACCAAAACATCTTTAACCAAAACATTTCTCTGGAATTTTAAAGGTCAATGGAAATAGTGTGTAGTTTCAAACATTCTCCTGCTGAGTCTGAAAGGTAAATATTACTGTGCCCCCCAACATAAGGGGAAAAAGAGTGAAATAGGCTGTATGTATATACACACACACATATGTTATATATATATATATATATATATATATACACACACACACACACATATATATATATATACCCAATCTTCAGCTTAGTAAAATACAAACAGTACACAAATGGCACAAAACACAAAATAAACTGTATCATTAGTACCATGATTAACTCATTTAAGAATATTAAGAGAGGCTCTGGCCAGATTGTTCAGTTGGTTAGAGCATCCTCCCAATACGCGAAGGTTGTGGGTTCAATCCCTGGTCAGGACACATACAAGGATCAACTAATCAGTGCATAAATAAGTGGAACAAGTCAAGATTTCTCTCCCTCCCCCCTTCCTCTCTCTTAAATCAATAATTTTTTTAAATGTTAAAAAAAAATAATATTGAGAGAAATATTAATAATATGTACTCTAAACATGCCTAAGAGAAATATATTCAAGAGTAACATCTGAGAACCTAGTATTCAATCATCAGGTTCTTTGTTTGTTTTTTTTCTACCGAGACAAAAAGAAACTGCAATGATTTACCTGAAGTAAGCAAAGGTTTTTCCAAACCTCTACATGAAACTACCTGTAAAACTAAGTGCCTCTGAAATCTCTGAAGTTTTCCAACAAGCAAGTATAGGTCATTCAGCAAACTGTATTTACTGTATACTACCATAATAGCTATTTAATTGTTATCATTATGATGCAGATATATAATGGAAACAGATGTTCCTTTTTCCTTTCAGCAAAGCACAGGAAAAGCATAAACTTGCTGATATTGCATGGACTCCTACCATAGCACAATAGAGGGAAAAAGACATTAGCACATGACAATATTAGTTTTTACTACACAACTAATTGCATAAAAAGTATAACTTGAGATCATTAAATCAATATAATTTTCAGCACTACAGAAGGGAAACAAATAGATTTGTATAACCAGCCTATTTTACATCTGCACTGGGAAAATACTTCTGAGAGACTAAGTATATGCAAAATACTACCAGTGCTTTCAGAACGCAAGGAAAAGACTGCTGTTCTGTTTCATTTGCTCACGTAGCATGACTAGGATGCTGCCTCCACAGAGAAATTTTTTAAACAGTACTGGTATAAAGCAGAAAAATCTTCCTGGAAAACAATTTGGCAATCAATATTAAGAACCTTAAAAAAATAGTCTATACCCTCAGTCCAAGTAATTTCTATTCTAATAATATATCGTAAGGAAATAACCACAGGGATGATTAAAGATTTATTTAAAATGTTATTCATCATAACTTTATTTATAGTGGAAAATTAAAAATCTAATTCTCCAATAGTAGAATAATAATTAATTAAAGTATATATGTTAAAACATTATCCAGTCAATATAAATTACTTTAATAATCATTTTCATTATATGGGAAAATTTTCATTTTACTACACCAACTGGAAAAAAGCAGAATAAAAAGTGGTACCTACATATTTTTATAAATATATAATACATAAAAACATATAATTGCTTGGACGAAAAAGGCTTAGAGAAAATATGCAAAATGTCATTTTTAACTTTTGAAAATTCTCCATTATGAGCAGATAATAAGTTTTTAATTAGAAAAAAGTTATTTTTTTCTTTAAACAATTACACAACTCCATTTCTATGCTCTAATACTCTCTGCCCTTGTCCAAAGTTTGTGAAAATTCTTTGGGTCAAGTAATCCTATAAATATTTTAGATAAATTGACTTAAAGTTACATTGATACGTTATTTGATCCTAAAACCTGGCATAGAAAGAAAAGTATTTGTCAATTTACACAGACAACACATTTTTAATCCTGAGTCAAACAGGTTCCTTACAAAGTAGAGAAAATTTTTATAGGGTAAACATTATAAATGTTTACTTAAGAGCTATTAATATAATGTGTTTTAAGTCACCATGTCAAGGAAATTTTTCAATTAAAAATATTTCTAAGGCAAATAAAGTAGCCTATTAATTGCTCTCCCAGTATGCCAATAAAAAGTTTGACATAGCTTTCGGAGGACTCCTGGTTTCATGATTGTACTTTTACGAGAAGGAGCTGATTTGTCTTAGGCTATTACTGTCTATTACTTCTAGAAGTCTTAAGGAAAGGTGGGAAGCAGCAAATTCTGGCAATCTGCCTAAAGAGAAATCAATGAAACAAATTAATCCTTCGCAGGCTGCAATGACACAGTAATCCATCATTCAGAGCTGCTTTTATATACCAAATCAGAGAGCAGGGGAAAGAGCCCTGGGGGACATCACAGACAACAACTTACACCAACGCTGGGAAAATACCGAGGAATCCGTTTATTTAAGAAGGATAGATTTCAGTTGATTGCCTATTTCGTCAAGTAAAGATTTTTTTTCTTTCACAGTGTGGCAAACCCAAGGCCCAATGACTATATCTTCAGAATTCAGTACCTTATACGCTTGCTGGCATCAATAGGGGGTGAATGTTTTTAAACAATTAGCATCATTAATCAGTATGAACAAACATCCGGCTAGAGTAATATCACTTTTTCTGTTAAACTTCCAGGTGTTAAGCACAGTCCCAGTTTTCAGTAGGGACTAGCTGTAAATTTACCTACTAATCTACAACTTAACTGACCAATTCCTGGTAATCCACATTTGAGGTTTTGTCTCTTTTTTTTACATGTAAAATGTAAGCACTTAAGATGTGCATAACTTCCTAAGTACTGTATTAAGTTTAGAAACTTGAGCATTTTAATTTCATCTCTTGAGGAACAAACTTCAATAAGCAAATCTGATTATAAATAAATAGCTTGTTTTAAAATGATAAATAGCACTTCGGCTAATTGTAGTTGACAGTGCTGAAAGATAAATTTAAATGGGGTTTCTTTTTTAAAAATAAACTTATAATCAATGTGCAGCCATACGTTCACACTGAGTATATTTATTTATACATATACAAAAACATATGCATCGAAACTTATTGGTGCTTATGGAGAAATTTATGCACCTGAGTATGTCTTATGAGAGTAATATATTCTGAATGGAACTATATTCCCTAGATGAAAACTAATGACAAAAACTATAAAGTCACAGTATATTACTACTATTAAATGTACGCATCGTTTTCATGGTTAAGTGTGAGGAGTTAGTGAAAGGAAAGGATTTTAAAGAAATAAACAAGCAAAACTTGTCCCTGGAATGTTAACCTTGAATATCTAATCACAGACCCAAAACCCAACAAGAAGGTTAAATAAATAACTAGTCAATTTCTGAGTGGCATCTTCGATTCTGAGGTCCATGGCCACAGGATTGCAATGCCTGGCCATGCTGCTGCATTTTTAATTCAATGCGTGGATCTAGTATTTATTGATTTAATAAGGTTAGGGATATTACACTGTTGCTGCTACTGATGAACTGTCAGCAATTTAATCTAGTGCAATCTTACAGAGGAATGTATATTTTAGGGGAGAGAGAGACTAAATAGCGAGGTAAACGCAATCCCTTCACTACCCAGGACAGTGGCAAGAGCAAAGCCCCTGCTTTCCCAGCCTGCTCTGGGCCCTAAGCGTTTTCTAAGATGTTGGCCACCGAGTGACTGAGGCGGCAGTGGACAGAGGGCAGCAACGTCTTGCAGGCACACCTTCCAAACTTCCTCCACTGCGTCATTAGCACGCCGGCAGGCAGAAGGGAAAGGGGGAAATTCACCTCCTCAAAAGCCATTCTGCCAAAATACAACCAAAGGGGAGAGGCTTTAAAGGCCATATCAAAGTAAGGAGGTCATTATGGGATCCAGAATCAGAAAAGGGGAGAAAAATCCACCTGAATTTGCTGAAACAAACACTTGGGGACTATTAGAAAGCTTTTTGCGCTGCTGTGCTACCCTGCTTGTGGGCTTATTTCCCCAACCTGGACACCTGGTAAGCACGTTGTGCTCCAGCTTTTCCCTGACTTTGAAGAAATGGATAATCTAAGAAGCGGTGCTGCTGCTGGGGTCAGTAAAACTATGCTAATTGGTGAACCTAATTGCTTCAAGCAGTCCTGCCTCTAAACAGGGAGAGCACAGTTGATGGAGTCAGTCTGTTCCTAATAAAATGAAGAAGCACTGAATTCAATTCCCAAGGAAGGCACTATAAAAGTTTCCACAGTGTAACCAAATGACTTCACCTACGCCATTACCCCTAGGATGACATCTTTGAGAGAAAGCAGACCCCAGTCAGGCTCCATGTTCATAAACTGGCTGAGCTCAGGCCAGTGAATCTGGATTGATTTAAAAAGGCTTTTTCATCCTTCCAATCAAATGAAGTCATTGTTAATTAGATGCTTTCTGTTAACAGTGTCACTCTTCTCCACGTTACCTGCTCACACTTGCAGCGCCTCTAGTGCAACATCTGGAGCAGCAGTTCCCCCGCAATCAGTCCTCACGAGTTTGGCCGGAGGGCGGTGGTGTTTCCGCTGCTCAGTCCCTGTCTGAAGGAAGATAGGGTTCAGCGCGCTGCTGGTGAGACACATACCAGCCTTCTCATTTGAGAGATTACAAAACAATCTCTAGGAAAACTCTTCTCCCAAACTCTTTTTTAAATGAACTACACAGCAGTTTCCCAGGGCTGTTCTCGCTTTGCAGACGGATGTTTTCAAAACCGCCTCCGGCCACAGTCGCCTCCCACTGACTTTCCAGCTTCTCCAGCCCAAGCTCCTCCTTACACTAGAAACCCCGGGTTGAGGCTTCCAGCCGCGCCCCAGGCCAGGCCAGCGACCCCTCTGGGCCCGCAGCCGCCCCGCCGCCCGAGGCTGGGCCGACCCGGGGCGGCGCCGGGAGGGGAGGGGGCGGCCGAGCAAGGTCGCTCCTTCGACGGCGGGTCCCTGAACCTGACAGCGTCGGGCAGAGCCCCCCCGCCACACACACACACACACACACCCCGGCCCCTGCCGAAGAGGTTTGCGGCGCCGACCTCAGGGGAGTCAACTGCCAGCGCCGACCCGGGCCGAGGGCGCGGGGTTCGGGGAGCGTGCGCCACCCCCCGGTCGCGCCCCGCTCCTTTCTTGAACCTCCCCCGGCGCAGGCCTGGGCCTTGGCCGCTGCGGTCGCTCGCGGGGTGCGGCCTTCAGCGCACCGAGCACCGCTTGGGAGCACAGCTCCCGCCGTCCGACCAGGTCCCTGAGCGCCCACCCGCGCCCGGGCCCCTCCCTGCGCCCGGCGCCACCCGCGCGTCGAGGCCCGCAGGCCACCGGGAGAACCAGGCCTCGCGCCCAGATGTGGGCCTCGCCTCCCGCAGCTGCTCGCGCCCGCACCCAGCCCGGGGTCGGGTTCCCGGGCCTCGAGGGAAGGAGTGGAGGGGCCCCGGGGCCCTTACCCCGCAGCCCGATTCGCAGGGCGCAGAGTCCTTTGGAGAGAAAGCGCCCCTCTGGGGTGAGGACAGGAAGAGAAGCCCGGGAGTGGGGCCCCTGCTGCAGAAGGGACGGTGCCCCCCCCGCCACTCCCCCCCCCCGCCACTCCCCCCCCCCCCGCGGCGCCCGGGACCACGCTGATCCCAGCGCTCAGGGGACCAGGGGCTGCCACAGGCACCTCGGGGCCCCGGCGGCTGGAAGACCGCAGGCCTCCAGAAAGCCTCGGGGACCTGCCGCCAGGTCACGGACGGCATCCCGGCCTGGAGCCCCTGAGCCGGAGCCGCTCGGCAGAGCTCGGCCTGGACCCGGGACCGTGTCCCTGACCCCGTCCCTGACACGGCCTTGCAGGGCCCCCTGGCTGGGGCCGTGGGGGTCACGGGGGCTCCACGGCTAAGCGGCAGTGAGTGCGGACGCCCTCGACCTCGCAGAGGGAGAACCACCCGAGACGAGGTCGGACGGGAGGGTGGAAGGACACGGCCCCCCGAGGCGGCCCTGCGCCGCGGGCTGGGACCCTTAATTGCATTTCTTCAAGTCCTTGACCCCAAAGCGTCGCCCCGTGACAACGCGCGCCTTCCCCACAAGAGGGTTTGGGGAGATTAAGTTTCTTGGGACTCTCGTCCCTGTTATGTGGGCCCAGGGAGGAGGGCAGAGAAGGGCAGCCGCCCAAACACCTGCGATCTCTCAATGCAGTAAAATACGGCCTGTGACTGGAGTCATTCCTCCTCCCGTTTCCAGAGGGAGCTCAGGGCGGAAGCATCAAGGTTACCCCCTCTCAACGCGTAAACGAGGTGCTCGCATAACCTGCCCCGGACACCACCGCCTGGACCCGGAGGGGGCCCCTTTGCAAATAGGAAAGGCGATCTGATTTTTTTATTTTTTTTTTCATTTTAGTGCTTGTGTGACCCTGAGTTGGGGGCTTGAGCCGTGTAATACACCACTTTGGCCCTCTGGAGACTACACTAGAACTGAGCAAAGGGAAATCAGGCGAGAAAAGGGGAAGGCGCCCAGAAGTGGCGGACCGAAGGGGAGTCCGCGCGTGGTGCGCAGGCCGCTCTGACCCGCGGCGCGACCCTGCAAATCTCAGGACGCTCTGCCCGGGGCTCTGGGCTGACCCGCAAAACACCGCCACGTGCTCAGGGGCTGCTGGGCTCAGGCTCTGCGGCTCGGGGCCACACACACACACTCACACACACACTCACACACACACTCACACACACACTCACACACACACTCACTCACACACACACTCGCACACACACTCACATACACACACTCACACACACACTCACACTCACACACACACTCACACACTCACACACTCACACTCACACACACTCACACACACACGCACGCACGCACGCACACACACCAGCGCCTGCCTCCGTCCTAGCGCTGGGGTTCCTCTGAGGCTGTCCCTTCAGCGGAACCCCGCGAGTTGCCGCCGAGCTCGGCCACTTGACCGTTCCGCTCACCCCGGCCGAGGGGGAGCTCTGGCCGGGGGGGAGGGCAGCCGGAGGCACCAGTCCCGTGGGCACCCGGCCCCGCGCGAGGGAAGGGCTGCTGGGATGACCGAGCCCCGGGAAGGGCGGCGCTCGCCCGGCTCCGGGCTCCTCCCCGCCTCTCGGGCGGGTCACCTGCGCCGCCGAGCTCGCCGGGTCCTCGCAGCGCCCGGCTCCCTGTCACCGCGCGACCACCCGGGCGGCCGGAGCTGCGCGCCCTGGCGGTTCCCAGGGGCCGCGGCCCCGAGAGCCAGGGCTCACCCCTCCCTGGCGCCCCTAGAAGGAAACTGCACGAGGGCGGCTTTTCCTGCCTCCGGGGCCTCCTCCCGCCCTCCCACCCAGCAGCGACTCGCCAGGGTTTGGGGTGGTTGGCGTTCTTTTAAAAGTATATCAAAGGATCACTGGCGTCTCCCGGACAAGTCATTACGCCTTTATCCCCATCAATTAACCACACCTCGGAGGGCTGCTATTAGGAGCTAAACTGAGCTGCAAAAGTAGATATCCCGTTTCAGGCAGATGTTCCATCCCCCGCTGAGGTGCGCGGCCGGGGGGACCCGGCGGGCAGCCTCTGCCCAGCGGCCGGAGCCGCGCGGGGCCGCGCCGAGGACCCTGCGCCAGGCTGCGAAGGCCCGCGCCCGCGCTGCGGGAACGGGCGCGCCGGGGGTGGGGGCCTCCCTGGCTCCCAGGCCTCACGCGCTGCACCTGTCCAGGGGAGGTGACTCCACAGCGTGTCGGGGGAAACACCGAGAGCGGACCCGGGGCTTTTGCACAGAAGGGGGCTGGGGGTGCGGGAGGCAGAGAGCACAGCAGGAGTTTACCTGGCAGCCCTCCAGCGACACACCCTCCTTCCTCTTCCCGCCGTCCAGCCCCCGCTTCCCCGGTACCTGGCCCCCAGAACCCCGTGTGGAGGAACGCGCGGTGCCGTGGGGAGGCTGCGTATGGAGCTAGGGAACCGGGACGGAAGCGTGGCGTTGAAGACAAAGGGGATCACCGGGGACCGCCGCGGCCTTCCGCCCAGATGTGTCTTCCCTCCTTTCTCACCCCCCGTCAGTCCCCAGGACTTGGGGCACGGCTGTCGCACACAGCTGCGAGACCCTGGAGGGCCGAGGCGGAAAGGGACCAGAGGACGCGGCCCTCGCTGCAGTGACCCAGAAGTGCACACATGCGTGGGGACAGCTAGCGAAGTTTGCACAGGGTCACATCTCTACACACACGTGCTTACAGCTTTTTCCGCTCTCCTCCCGACAGTGGCCGCAAATTTAGCCAAGGCTAAAGGAGATTAATTTCCCAGCATAATCCAATTAAAAGATTTCTGAAGTAATCTTTTGCAAAAATGAAAAGAAAAAAAAAAAAAAGTGCAGGGCTAAAGAGGGGACTGGTTTTGACGACAGTGATTTATCGCCTGGGCACAGCCTGCGCTGGTCGCTGCCTCTCCTGCACAGGCGATTTGACCAGAGCATCCCAGCCCGCCTCCAGTCCAAACCGTCGCCTCTCTGAAAGACAGCCATCCATCACGCCAACCTGGGCCCAAGACCGTGCAGGCGCTGGGGTTGCTTACAAGCACCAAAGACTTTTTTAAGTGCTATTAGATTTATGGTCTCTTTTTCGACGCCCATCCAGAGTAATTAGCACATATGTTCTAAATAGATGATAGTTTTGTGAGCAATAAAGCAATTACCCATCGTTGAAGCTGACAGTTCCTCCAACTAAACTCCAACCAGCAGCTAATTGGAAAAGTCATTTCAGCTCCATTGTCTGCAATTAGTCCTGCTAAACTACTACACCCCAACTAGCTGGTTTGAGGTTAATTTATTCAGTGTTGTATTTGCACGGAGGAGCCATTGCCACAAAGGGATTTGCCTTTTGCCCCTCCGGACTGTGCCCTGGGACCAGTGGAGCAGGTGGGAGCTGAGAGGCCAATATTTTGGGGTTGGGCTGGTTCCCCAGGGGAGGAAGCGTCTGGCCCCGCCTCAGCTTCAAGGTCAGTGTCCAGCAGGCTGAATGCAGCTGACAGAGAAAGCCATTGTTTCTCCTGCTGGGCAGTAGCTAAAGGAAACTGGTCAGTTCCCGCAACCAAAACCTTAGTTTAAAAAAAAAAAAAAGCAGAGAGGAGGTGACGGCTCTGAGTGCACCTCTCCTCCTGCACACCCCTTCTGATCCTAGGCCATGAAACTGTCCCTAAAGGATAAACGAAGGTTCAAAACCAGCCAAAACAGCAAAATCCCAAGCCCTCAGCTGGAAGAAGGGCCTCCAATTCTTGGAGTGGTTCAGGGAGAGAAAAGGCTAGAAAGGTCAGGAAGCCGAACTTTTGCCTTCAGCCTCTCTGAGCACAAGGCCACTGCTCCCCTTGAAACTAGAGTCTCTCTATGACTTTTTTCTTTGTTTTGGTTTATTTTTTTTCTTTTTCCCTTCCTTCTTTCCTATCTTTTTCTCTCCTTTCTTAAGTTAAGCCCAACGGGTCCAAGATTTGTGCACAGTGAGTGGAAAAAATGTGTTAAACGTTGGTTTGATGTCCCATCGGAGCTTCCAAATATCCAGCGGCTGGGATTCTTCTACTTAATTTAATCTTTATTGGACAGGGCGGCTCCTACCTCCTATTCACCAGGAAACCCCGGGAAACTATCCGTAGGTTTTCAGAATGGAGGGAGGGAAGGAAAGAAGTTAAAAGGGATTAATCCTCTCCCACCCAACCTCGAACTTTGGAACTGTGATCTCTGGGGGGGGGGGGGGGCTCAAGGTCCCAGCCCAGACAGCCGTGGGTCTCAGCATCTGCAGCAGGGGGTGGGAAGGCTGGCAGGTTGAGATGGGGACCTGTAGCCCTGGTAACCAAGTATTCCCTGACAGGAATTTATAGCTAAGTGTCCCAGGCTCTGGGAGCAATTCGAATTTTACTCAGAAGAATATAGGGCTTGGGGGGGGGGGGCGCTTCTCAGGAGGTAAAGCCCAGTGCTTTCAGTCCTAGAAATCAAATGTCCTTTTCTGGCTAGCCATTCATACTTAACAACCTGAGGGCTGTTTCTCCTTTTTGAAGTAAATATAACACCTAAAGAAGACAACTTAGGTGGTATTTTAGTCAGCATATGAGACTTAACTAAAATAATTCTAATTTCAAAACAAATTGTAATCAATTGCTCAGCTTCAAAGATTTGGAGATATAAATCTGTAGTAAGAAAAACTATTAAGTTGCCTAATGTCAGACTCTTGTTTTCCACTTACATATTGTGTTTTAACCAAATCAATTCCAAGAAAGACCCAAAAGAAAAAATGTTGGGGAGAACTTGAAAGTAATAGTCTCGTCTCACCCCATCACCTCCCACCTGTCACACAATCTCCACCCTTGAAGAGAAACCCTTCCGTCAGTGTGGCTTCCAGTTGAAATAAGATGTCTTCACTAAAAGGCTGTCCATCGTGTTCTCAATTATTTGCTGCTTTTCTAGAAGCATCCCGAGAGCGAGGGTAAGAAAAAGCTGAAGGAAGGGCCAGCTGAAAGCATCACCTAGACTTGGTAGGGACTCCTGATATGGGCGCGTGTGTGCATACTGTGTATAAGGGCAGACAGAACCCTCCCGATCCACAGCCCACCGAATGTGTGGGAGACATTTACATAGACATCATGCACCCCCAAAAAGCTCTAAGCACGTGTGCGTGGAGATGTCGTCTATGCAGACTTAGCTAGCTGTCCACACACATGCATTCACTTCTAAAGGCAGTTTCGTTGCTCCCATAGTTTCTTTCCATTAAGAGCGATTAGAAGATGTCTATTCAAAGTTGCTGATCCAGAGAGAAAATAAGAGTAGATAAAAGGAGATTTCAAGTGACCTCCTTGTCCCTTTCACACCAACCTGAGCCCTAGACTAGCCAAGGATCAACTGACACAAAAGCCCTTTCCTTTTTCTTTTCAGCTTCAGAAGATTTCATGCAAACGGTTAACAATAAAACATAGAACTGTCCTGGAGTTTTGTTAGATCATGCATTTGGAATACCTCATTAACTCCTCCCATAGATGGGCTACGTTTATTATCCACTTCTGAAATGGGTAAATGAAATATGCATAGCGTAACAGAGGGCCCAATTATTTACTGCTCCGTGGGGTTTGTTTCAGGGGTGTACTACAGTCATCCTTGCACATCTAAACTTTACCTAAATCCCCTCTCTCCTGGCCGATGGAGACTGATGGAGGACACTGTAATAAACATATCTTTCCACTGACAGTTTAGAAGGAAACGTTAGGTTTATTATTTAGATCAACTTCCTGATAGGTAGATACAAGTGAAGCATGACGGTAGTTACCAACAGATCTGCTGGCTCTGTGAGCCAGTACTTTCCCACTAGTTTATTTTATAGGCAGTGAAGAAAGTGACATTAAAAACTCAGACATATTTGAGCAGTCCTTAATCGATGAAGGTCCGACTCAAATCTACTTCTGATGGGCTAATCCTGTAGTAAAAGAAATCTGTGTTCTGACAGGTAATTATTAAGGAAAATGATTATATAGTGTAGTTGATGGTATTGTCAGGGTACTTTAACAAGCCTCAAACTCATTTCAAACCCAAAACTTTTCATCCGAATCCAACCCCTTTTCTTTGGGAAGAGGCTTGCAGTCTTTCTTCACTCAAGTTGGGCATTTAAAATACGTTTTATAACATAGAGGTCTCCAGTTGCTTCTTTCTTTTTTGCATAAATGCATTTAGCTAGCTATGACTTGGTTTTTACAAAAAGTAAGTATCTGCCCTCCCCCTTTCACTGATGTGCTAGGAATGATTGTCACTCTTCTTCCTATAAAAGGCTCATTCTGCATCCAGAGGTCAATACTCTCTCTCCTGACATCCTCCCATGGCTACTCCTGGGCCTTGTGACTTGGGACCCAAGCAGAAAACCAAAGTGCTTCCCTTATCTCTGTCTTCCAAAACATGCGCTTTAAATGGCCGGTTCGTGATAGAAAGCTAAACCTCTTCTAAAGTGAAGCACCTATCTCTGGGTGTTTCCACCCAAAGGTGTCAAAGAAGAAATACCCAGGCTACCAGAGTGACAGTGAGTATGGGAGTCTGCTGGATCCCAGGTTCACCTATGTGAACTGCTTGAGCGCAAGCAGCGAGGCAAAAGCCACTCCCAACTTGGCCTTTCCACCCTTGTTTTCATGTTGTCAAAGAACAGAACTTTTTACTGCTGGGAAGCCACAGACTGAGTTCAATCTTTTGGGAGGGGAGTTTCTGACATAGGCGAGGCTTTTGTTTGTTTGTTTTTGTTTGGTTTTTAATAAGTTCAAAACATTAGGCAGGCATTCCAGTGGGTCTCTCCTCCCTTTTCTTCAAAATATCTATGCAAGACCATGTTAAATACATCTTCAACTGCGTCCTTCCCAGCCTTAATCTCATGCCAAGGGAGACTAATTGATTCGGCACCTTTAAAATAAGCTCTTTGGGAAAGGTCTGCAGTAAGATCAGAATAACTGACCTTTCTCCCAGTGATTGCAGGCATGTTCATCTCTCCAGATGGGCTTGATAAAACAGGGTTCTTTCTGTTCTGTGGTCTCACTAAACAGAATAATACCATTTTTAATGATTTAGAGGGTAGGGAAGAGGTATGGGAGAGAATTTTCTACACATATCTGGTCATTTGTAGGGTCTCAGGGCTCTTGAACTAGATTTAGAAAACGTTTTTACAAGGACACCTTTGTTCAGTGTAATTTACCAAAAAGCCAAAATGAATGACCCAGTGAGTTTGGGGAAAGCAAAATACCAATATCAAAGAGGTCATAGGATTAGCAAAGAATGGTTCAGCATTCTTCAAAAGAAAGATATTGGGGAGGGGGATATTCCTCAGTTGGAAGGTCTGCTTAGATCCAGACTCTGGGGCCTGGAATGCAAGTCGACCCTGTACGTGCAGCCACAGATCTCTGCTTCTCTCCTCCCACCAGGTCACAACTGTTTACTGGCTGGCTGGCTAGGAGAGATCAAGGGTTGTGTGGAAGGTCTTTTATAAGGTGATTAAGGGCAGGCCACGACTCTAGCAATCCAAAAGGGGCATTATAAGCCTGATTCCTCTCTCGGAAGAGAGGGATTCCTTCTCTTCGTTTCTTTGGTGGACCACACTGGAGACTGCACTGAACTGGCCTGCAGGGAAGAGTAAGGCAGAGGAAGACGTGAGAAAGGAGGCCCAGGAGTCCAGGCCCTCGCGAGGCTTTTCCGGTCCCTAAACCGGCCTCACCAGGAGAGGCCCTGGAGAGGGCCGAGCAGACACGGCCGCAGGGCTGGCGTTCTCGAGCAGGGCGCTGAGGAAAGGGCCACAGCGGTCTGGGTCCAACAGCCAAGTCCACAGGCTGAGAGATTCAGTTCAAAGTCTCACTTGTGCAAAAAGGGAGACAGATTTGAAGAGAGGACGGGTGAAAGATGGGAGGGAAATTGCAACTGCGTTTTCTGCTTTCTGCTGCGGCAGCTGTGTGCCTGGACGCGTGTGTGGAACTGCACAATTGGGGGACCTACATGCTTCCGCAAAACATGACCACTTTTCTATTCGGTGCCCTACCGAACAAGAGTATCATCATCCCCCGATTGAGCGCAGGGAGCACAGGCCCTAGGACCGGTGCTCCGGGTTGAACCAGTAACAGATGAAAGCCTCGTAGAGACTAAGCCAGAGCCCCCAGGAGTCCCCAGGACCCCAAACCCTCGGCGGAAGCCATTTTGCTGGTGGGGTTGCGAGCACTGGTGGGGGCGCTCCGCGGGTGTGAAGACGGGGTCAAGGAGCACAGGGTCGGGAAGAGAAACTGAGCCCCGAGTGCCGCTTGGGCCGAACGAGTCCCCGAAGGGGACAGCGCCTCTCCTCCAAAAGCTTAGGTTTCTTCCTGCCCCGTTTCGCGACAAAGTTGGTGCATTTGTTCCCCTGCTCGGAAAAGCCGAGGGTTTGCACTGCTCCGAGCACCGCCACCCCAGCATCCACCCTCCGGGCCCCGGGCCCGGGCTGTGTGCCCCTCCCTCCCTTCCTTCGGGAGGGGGCAGCGCGTCTCCGCATCCCTAGGGTCACGCGGGATCCCAAGGGCCTCTTCCAAATTTGGAAGTTCAGTGCGGGGCTGGCAGGAGGGGCCCGCAGTGAGGGCGGGTGCGCGCCGCCGCTCCCGTCAAGTTTCAGCTCCTTCTCGCGCCAAGCCTCGCCCCCAGCCTCCGCGGCCGCACCGAGGCCAACCCTGCTCCGCCGCCTCGTTCCCGCGCCCACCAAGCCGGGGGGAGACGCTCGGAGTCGGCTGCCCCCGCCCCCCGCGCGCCCGCCCCGCGCCCGCCCCGCGCGCCCTCTGACGCAAACGCGCGCCCCTGCCCTGCGCGGAAGAGAGCGCTGTCGTAGGTTTAATTCAGGCTCTTCCTTTCACACACGCCCCCTCGGTCCCCACCCCCGCGAGGTGACCCCCTCCCCGCCCTCCGCCCTCCAGCTCCGGGCGCGGAGGCTGGCGGGGCTGCGGGGCTGCGGATCGCGCGCTCTCACCGCCGCCGCGCCGCCGCGGGCTCTGCTGGGGAGAGCGGCTTGGTGTCCCTTTTAATCCGCTGACACTATCGCCCACATCAAACAGGCAGCCATCGATCGTGTTACGTTAGGGGATCCCGTTACTAACGGCGCCCGCAGGTGGGCGGCCAGAGCCGAGCTCGCCAGGCCCCGACCGCAGCCCGGCAGCGTGCGGGCCACAGGGCCGGGCCCGCGCGACTCTGCCCCCGGCTCCACCGCGGCTCGAGCTCGGCAGCGGCGGGGCGCAAAATCTGCCGGTCCCCTGTCCCCCGTCCCTCGCCCCTGCTCTGGAGGCCCTGTCGCTGTTTCCCCTCGGTTGGGGGGTGGGGGGTAGAGGGTGGAGTAGGGGGGAGACCTGTTTTGAATTTGGACTAACGCTCGGCTGCAAGATCCTCAGCTCCGCGGCGGCGCCGCGCCCGCTCTCCCCGCCTCCGCGCAGCCGGACGGAGGCCGCGTGAGGGCAGCTCCCGAGCGGCCCCGCGGAAAGTTCTCCCGGTCCCGCCCCGGCCGCCCGGACCCCGGCCCCGGCCTACGGAGGCCACTGGAGCCGGGGCTGCCTCCTGGCCTGCCGGCGCGGCGACCCCGAGTTCAAAAGAAACAATAATCGTTGCGTTACTTGCCTGATGGGCAGGACTTGGCGGAGTCTCGCTTCCGGTGCCCACGACTCACAGTCCAAGGTCCGAGGGCGGCTGGGCCTGAGGACCCGGCGTGCAGCGGACCCTCGAGTCCCTGGCGCTCGCTCTCGCCTCCGCTTCCACGCGCCCGGTCTCTCTCCTCGTTCGCATTCCTCCTCTGTCTCCCTCTCTGCCTGCTGCCTCTCGTGCCCTCGCCTGCTGTCTCTGTACTGTATGGGGAGTAAAATTTAGAATGTATATAGAGAAAGCTGGTTCTTGTTCTCTCTCTCTCTCTCTTTTTTTTTTTTTTTTTTTTGTCGTGTTCGTTTCACCTTTTAACTGACCAGGAAACGTGAGTGCGTTTATTTGGGGAGAGGGAGAGGGACAGGGCAAGGAGCCCCTGCTGGCCCCCGTCGCCTCCTTTCCACCAGCCGCGTACAATGGGCCGCGGCTCGCAGAGCGCATTGACTGTCTCTCCGTCATTCGCGCTGGAGGGGCTGTGGGGCAGGCACGCAAAAGCCTTTATTCTGCTCTTTAAAATAGTTGTTCCTCACCAAGCGGTCGCCAACTCCCCA
Organism: Miniopterus natalensis; assembly: GCF_054644295.1. Classification (NCBI taxonomy): domain Eukaryota; kingdom Metazoa; phylum Chordata; class Mammalia; order Chiroptera; family Miniopteridae; genus Miniopterus; species Miniopterus natalensis. Next base: position 49,450,679 of record NC_142083.1, read on the forward strand.
CTTGCAGGCTGGAGAGCCTGGAAAGCGCAAAACGCACCCCCAAAGCGCAGCGCTTCCCAAACCCCTCCCTGGTGAAATTTAAAGTGAGAACGGGTATTAAAAAGCACACCCTACCTCTGTCAATACAGCGTGGCCATTTACTCCCACCTTTACTGAGGGCCTGTTGAGGCTCGGGATGCTGGAGCCGAGACAAACTTTTACGCTCTCCCGAGTAGAGGGGCGGGCGGGCGAGCGCGGTCCCACCCCCGGCGGCGGTGGCTGCGGCGGCAGCGGCGGCGGCTTTGTCACTCCGCGCCGCTCTGCGCCCGCCAGAGCCTGCCTAGGGGAGCGATCCCAAACGGAGGGGGGGTGCGAGTGTGCGATTGGAGAATATGTAACTAATAGAAGTATCATTTTCCCCCAGTACGATCTTTCAAGTAAAAAAAAAAAAATCCATTGAAACAATTTTCAAAGTGTTGTCTTCATTTGGAGAAAAGGCACAGGCTGCCTGCGGAGAGGAAGAAGGACCTGGCTGTGCAGCTCCGGGGCGCGGCTCCCGTCCGCTAGGTGGCAGCCGGAGCCAGCGATTTCCGCAGGCCCCGCGGCCCGACCCGCTCCTCCCGCCCGCCCCTCCTCCCGCGACCAATCGCCTTCGGGAATCTCTCTCTCTCTCTCTCTCTCCCTCTCTCTCTCTCTCTCTCTCTCTCTCTCTCTCTCTTTCTCTCTCCCCCCCTCCCCCTCCCCCCTCCCCTCCCCCTTCCCCACTCCCACTCTCCCCCCATTTCTCTCATCTTCTCCCCTTCTCGTTCACTCGCCCCTTTCCTCTTTCCGGGACTCTGGCTCCGCCGCACTAACCTCCCCCACCCCTCTCCCAACAATATGAGGACTTACTACTGTTTTCTTAATAAAATTATTGGAGCGTCGTTTGGAGTTTGGGACAGCCTGAGGATATCAAAGAGGGGGAAAAGAAAGAAGAAAGAAAAATCAAATTGATTGTAAAGTTTATTTTTAAAATCAACTCTGGGATCAATAGAAACCGTTGAATTCAGGTTGATTTCGGGAAATAGCTGCAAATTCCACGAGTGTCTGGTCGTCATTAAACCTTTAAAACCAAGTTATACTTAAGGAGCCCTGAACAGGGAGTCCCTATCTACCTCGTTTCTTAAAAGGATATAAAATAAGCACAATCCACTCTTGGAATCTGCTTCTATGTGAAAGAAGAAAACAATCCAAACCCAGTGTATTTCACGAATCATTAAGACGGTGAGAGTTAAATTCCCATTTTAAAAATTCCTAACATTTTCGATGACACTCTCTTCAAGCTCATACAACCTAATTTTAAAAACTTTTCAAAAGAAATCAACATAATTTCCTTCTAATTTGCACATGGCAAGGCATTCTCCCCCTCGCCATCCCTTCCCCCCTCTGGTGTTCCAGTGTGAGAGCGTGTGTGTGTGTGTGTGTGTGTGTGTGTGTGAGTGTGTGAGTGAGTGTGACCACAGACGACCCATACTAATCAGGTCTCAGAGTAAATAGCAGCGCAGGGCGATCTCAATGTAAATTGCGCTTGTCAGAAGCACACCCCCTCCCTCACTTTCTCTCCTCCCCTCACCATCCCCGTCAGTAGGTGGGGGGGGGGGGAGAAAGAAAAAGAGGAGGGGGAGGGGCTCTCCAACCAATGGCGTGCGGGAGGCATGGCTAACCTTAGCCTCCCATTTTCTCCCCCCCCCCCCATTCGGGGCTCTGACCAGTCAGTCGCCTTTGATTATCAGTTGCCAGCAGCCCTTCTCCTGGCTCCTTGACACGAGCTCCATATAAGGCAGCGATCTCCATAGAAACGTGTCAGTTTCAATAGTAGTGTCAAAGTTCACTATATACAGACATTCGCGCAGATCCCCCTTTCGGAAACGTCGCTCCGCGAGTCCTCCCGTTTAAACGCATTCAATTTCGGGGTCTCTCTCCCTCTCCCCCTCTCCCCTCCTCCTCTGCTCCTCGCAGCCTCCCGCTCTCCCGTCCCCGCTCCCGCGCTCCTTTCTCTCTCTCACAGTCCCTATTAGTTGTTCCCCGCGCGCTCCGCTCCGCTCCCTCCTCCCGGCCTTTCCGCTCGATCCCGCAGAGGAGAGAGGGCTCAACTTAAAAAAAGGCAGGAGGCGGAGGCGCCCGGCCGCAGTCTTCTTATCGTTATTTTATACATCTATGATTTTTTTTTGGAGGGAGGGTGTTGGTTCCCGGCTGAAGAGCACTTATTTAAAATCCTAAAAAAAGAACATTTTTGGGCGACCTCCAGGGTTTCCTTAACGAGCTCTGTGTGCTATAGCAGAAGAAGCAGACGAAGGAGCAAGAAAGGAAAGAAGAGGATTATTTATTCGACCTACTTTGGATGTCTCTCTCGCTCGCTTTTTTTTTTTTTTTTTTTTTTGCAATTCTTTTTCTTCTGATTTTTGTTTTTTCTGTTTCGCTGTGAATTCGTCGCCGGCGTGAATTATCTCGTCTTTTTCTCCCCTCTCGTCACCTCCCGAAAGAAGAAGGCGGCGAGAGCCCGGCGCCACCGGCACAACAAAAAGAGCAAAGTGCGGGCTCCTCCTCGCCGGCCGCCCCCCGCTCTCCGGCCCTGCCTTCCTGAATGGCTGGCGGCGTCCGGCCCTGGACCTGGCCCCCCGACACCAGCGCGCCCTGATCGCCGCCGCCAGCCTCGCCCCGCGCCGCGCTCGGCTCGCCGCGCTCCCCTCCACCCCGAGCCCAGCGCGGGCTCCCGCCGGGACAGCGGCGGCGCGGGCGGCCCCGACCAGGGCTCGCGCTCCCGCGGCGGCCGCGACTCCGGCTCGGACTCCGGCCCGGGCCCGGGCTGCTCCCGCGGCGCTCGCCGCTGCGGCTGAGGCGGCGGCTCGCGCGGCGCCGGCGGCCCGACCGCCTTCCCCCCGCCGCGGCCGCCCTCGCGGTCCTTCCTCTATGTCGGCTCAGCCCGCGCTCGGCGCGTAGCCGGAGCGGCCGGCGGGCGGGCGGGCGCCTGGCGCGGGTGAGCGAGTGTGTGCGCGAGTGTGTGTGTGTGTGTGTGTGTGTGTGTGTGTGTGTGTGCGCGCGGGGGTGCGGGCGAGGCGGAGGGCGAGTGTGTGCGCGCGCCGTGGCCCATGCCCGCCGCCCCCGGCGCTGCGCCCCGCGCCGCTCCCGGCTGCCGCCTGTGCCATTTCTGATTTTGCAACTTGGGGAAGAAGAAAAAAGCGAGAGAAGGGAGCTTGCTCTCTGGGGGGGTGGGGAGGGGGGGAAGGAGAGCGCGGCCCCCCCAGGATCGGAGCGCGGGGGGGAGCGGGCGAGGGGAGCAGGGGTGTTGCGGGGGGGGAGCCTGAGAGCCTGGGGGGGCTGCAAAAAGAGAGAAAGAAAACAGCAGGAACCACAACAAAACGCCAGCAGGGCGGGCGGGCGGGCGCGCGGCAGCAGCGGGGCGGCCGAGGCAGTAGCGGCGGCGGCGGCGGCGGCGGCGGCGGAGGCAGCGGCCGGTGCCCGGCTCGGGCTCGGCTCCCGCGACCCCGGGGCGCCCGGTGGGCCCCCCGCCCCCTCCCCCTCCCCCCTTCCCCTTCCCCTTCCCCTCCCAGCGCGCCCGCGCGCCCCGCGGCCCTCGGCGAGCAGCTCGGCTCCCCCCAGCGCTCCCCGGGCCCAAAGATATGGCAATGGTAGTTAGCAGCTGGCGAGATCCGCAGGACGACGTGGCCGGGGGCAACCCCAGCGGCCCCAACCCCGCAGCGCAGGCGGCCCGCGGCGGCGGCGGCGCCGGGGAGCAGCAGCAGCAGGCGGGCTCGGGCGCGCCGCACACTCCGCAGACCCCAGGCCAGCCCGGAGCGCCCGCCACCCCCGGCACGGCGGGGGACAAGGGCCAGGGCCCGCCCGGCTCGGGCCAGAGCCAGCAGCACATCGAGTGCGTGGTGTGCGGGGACAAGTCGAGCGGCAAGCACTACGGCCAATTCACCTGCGAGGGCTGCAAAAGTTTCTTCAAGAGGAGCGTCCGCAGGAACTTAACTTACACATGCCGTGCCAACAGGAACTGTCCCATCGACCAGCACCACCGCAACCAGTGCCAATACTGCCGCCTCAAGAAGTGCCTCAAAGTGGGCATGAGGCGGGAAGGTGAATATTTCTTCTCTGCTTCTCTCCCTGAGCTTCGCCCGCCCTCCCGGCCTCTTTCTTTCTCTGTCGCGGGGGAGGCTGCTGTGCGGGGCTGGGGCTCCCGCAGTCCCGGCCCGTCCCAGCTTCCCCCGTCCCCGCCGCCTGCCTCCCCCAGCGCCCCCCCCCCCCCCCCCCAGCTCGCTGCCGCTGCCTCCCCCTCCCGGCCTGCGCTCCTCTCCCGGCTCCTCCACCCCTCTCGCTGCCTGCTCGGGATTGTGTCCCTGGGATCGTGAGCTGTGGCTTAAAACCCCCTTCCTTCCTTCTTCCTTCCTTCCTCTGTCTTGGATGTGCTCGCTGTGTGTCTTTCCCGCGTGTGCGTGAGGGTGCTTGGTGCTGTGCTGGCATGAACCTGGGGAGGGCTGCTTACTTCCACCAGACAGTTCTGTTTCTGTGTTTTTGCACCCCACTTTCCCCTCTGCCTCTTCCTTCCCTTTATTTAAAATGGGGGGCGGGCTGGGGACTGGAGTACCCCGAGCAGATTCATGGCTGCAGCATCCTTTTGGAAGCTTAGCGTGGAAAAAGAGGAGTGAGATTTATTGCACTTGTAGGTCTAATTAGGGGAGAAGGGGGGGCTTCTGGCCTGTTCACTGGTTCCCTCTCCTCTTCACGGAGCTGGGGCCGCCTCCTCCAGAGCTGTGGCCTTGTTTTCACCCCTCTACTTTGAAAGGAAAGTTTGTGACTGAACCGTGCTTTCATAGTTGTGTCATTTTTTTAAAAAGCATGGTACTCATTTTATTTCTTCATCAAACTCCACCCTCTGCTTAAATACTGCATACAAATTACAATTTACAACGGCATTTACTGATCCTTCTGATTTGGCTATAATGCATAGACTGCAGCTGGCATGAGCTTCCACATCATTTAATCCCTGTGTTGTATGGCTTTGGTTTCTTTTAACACAACTTTTGATGTTGTATTTAGATATGCTTCATGTTCATGTGGCAAGAGATGCAGCACTTTTCTTATAAATATATTTAGCCATTTACAGTTAAAGTTTATCTCCTGACAATCATTAAAGATGTCTTATAGTCAAATTATTGAACCAGTCAATTTTGCAGAATGCAGATTACTCCTTCTTGTAATTGACTTTAAAATTATATTTTATATGCCACAGGAAAAGAAATTGAATTCCGTCAGATCTCAAAGAGCAGGCAAATATGACGACTTCATTTCTAGCTCCAGGGAGATTTTGTAGGCATCTGGGAAAAAAAAAAAAAAAAAAACACAAAAAAAAAAACACAAAACTTTGAATTGTGCTCTCATTTAATTGAAAAATAACTGCCAAGTTCAAAACTATAATTAGAAAAAAGTATTCTAGCCATTATGTTTAAAGAGTTGAAATTGCATTGGGGCTTGCATTAAAAATAGAATCAAAGCAAATTTAAGAAAACAGTGCACAACCTGAAATAAGACAGCTACGTGTACATGGACATATCTATATTAATTTGTTGGGGGGGAGAGTTCAGTAGCCCTAACTTTTCCTAAAGTTGTCTTTGTTTACATGGCAATTTAAAACGCTGGCACTGTTGAAGTAAAACATACACATTTAAAAAAAAAAAAAAAAAAAAAAAAAAACTTTGGTCAGCTTTAAGAACTCAAAGCATGCTTACGTTTTGCATTCAGATGGTTAATGAATCCAGTGTTTTGCAGTTGCAAGCTCGTGCATTCACTGGGCAAAAGCTGGCTGTAGGTTGCAGTGGCACCGCGCAGGACAGACATTAATTATATTTCCCACTTTTTTCAATAATGTTTGGCTACTGTAAGTTCAACTTTTTCTTGAAATTTTTCAATTTTCTGTTGCTTTTAACAGTGAGAACTTTGTGTGGGGCGATGGGGGAGGAGGGAAGAAGGGAGGGTACAGGATACTTGCTTTCTATTGAAAAGTTGTAAGTGGTTAGTAGCATATGTGACTTGTATCTATTTTAAGGATAATTCTATGGCATTTTTTAGAGAATATGGGAACATTTTGAGCAAAATGTTGCTTGCTTGCAAATGAAGAGGCAGCTAGGCATTTGCCTAGAACCACAACCTTTCTCTGGTTTCTCCTGTTTATTTTCTACCCCGATTTGTTTCACTCTGGAGGGGTGAGTGGGATTTCATTGATCTGCGGGTGTTACTCCTTGGTGGTGGAGGGGTTGGGTGGTACTTTCTTGGCCATGCCGGGCCTGGGGGCCCTGAAGTCAGGCCTAGTTCTGGCAGGGCTGGGGTGGCCAGGTGCGCTGGCGATGACTGGGCATTTCGACCCGCGGAGCAGGAGGGCCTCACCCCAGATTTCCTCCTGGTGCGGACTGAGAGAGCGAGCTGGAGAGAAAATGCGCGGGGAGAGCGTGGCTGCGGGAAGAGCCTCCGCATTGTGTCGGGTGCTTTGCGGCGCGGCGATGTTCGCAAGCCCCCTGGATGCACATTGCCTCTTTTCTCTCTTTCTTTTTGTCAGCGGTTCAGCGAGGAAGAATGCCTCCAACCCAACCCAATCCAGGCCAGTACGCACTCACCAACGGGGACCCCCTCAACGGCCACTGTTACCTGTCGGGCTACATCTCTCTGCTGCTGCGCGCGGAGCCCTACCCCACGTCGCGCTACGGCAGCCAATGCATGCAGCCCAACAACATCATGGGCATCGAGAACATCTGCGAGCTGGCCGCGCGCCTGCTCTTCAGCGCCGTCGAGTGGGCCCGCAACATCCCCTTCTTCCCGGATCTGCAGATCACCGACCAGGTGTCCCTGCTGCGCCTCACCTGGAGCGAGCTGTTCGTGCTCAACGCGGCCCAGTGCTCCATGCCGCTGCACGTGGCGCCGCTGCTGGCCGCCGCCGGCCTGCACGCCTCGCCCATGTCCGCCGACCGCGTCGTGGCCTTCATGGACCACATCCGCATATTCCAGGAGCAGGTGGAGAAGCTCAAGGCGCTGCACGTCGACTCGGCCGAGTACAGCTGCCTCAAAGCCATCGTGCTGTTCACGTCAGGTGAGGCTGCAGCCGCCGGGAGCGCAGGCCGCGCCCGAGCCTCCGCGCGCCCCGCGCCGCCCGCGCCCGCCCGGCCCGGCCCTGCCCTCGCCGGACCTGCGGCCTGGCCGCGACCTGCGGGCCCCGCGCCCGGACTCGGCCGGCGGCGCCGCTGCCATCTTGGGAGCGTGGCGGTGCGGGAGAGGAGGCGGCGCGATGCGGGCAGCGGGCGGCCTGCGGGCCTAGCGGCCTGGACCCCCGCCTGGGCCCTGGCGGCGGCGGGTGCATGTCTGGGGGGGGGGGAGGCGGTGCTGTGGACCCGTCTGGCTGCGCGTGTGTGCGGTGTGCGTGTGTGTGCGTGTGCGTGTGTGTGTGCACGCGCCAGAGCTCATCGTTTCTGGGGGTGGAGAAAGACGGGGAAGAACGTGGGAATGCGGCTTTCTCCTCGGCGTGGCACGCTCCCGGGGTGGGCCTCCGACAGAGGCGCGCGCGCGCACACGCACACGCACACACACGCAGGTGGAAGGAGAGGCACACGCACAAGAAAATCATAAATAATCCCGCTTTATTGCTGCCTGATTTTCCCTTATCGGAAACCATTCATGTTTGCAGTTGCTGGGGTTATTGAGGGTCGTAAAAAACGGATTCGATCTAAACAAGATAGATAAAAACAAAAGCAATCCTGTAGAATCCGAAAGTACGGTGGGGCTCCGCCCCGGAGATAAATCTCACCGCCGTGCAAAACACCCGAACATCGGAAATTTAACAGAGCGCCTTAAAAATATCAAATTAAATGTAGGCGGTGGTAACATGCATGTTAACAATTTCTCTTATGATAGATGGTTCAAATTAACTTCCAGGAAAGTGCATTAACGTTGCCTTTGAAGGCTCTGGTCTGAGCCTCTGAGAACACTGCCCGCCTTTTTTATTATTGTAACCTGCAAGAGGGAAACATATAAACACCCGGGACAGCAGGTAATGGGGGAAATATAAACAAAGCCAGAAGGGACGCTGGTGGGGAACAGAGCTGCTCAGACTGGGCCTCGGCCTTACCCACTGTGAGTAGGGTTAGCTGCAGTTTTACCTCCATTATTGTCACTATTGTTTTTAATTCCTCCATTCAGAGAACAAATAAACTATCCTAATAAATCTAGCCTAGAACCAGGACACTCAAGTGCCAAATTAAAACCATTCTTGAGCAGAGATGGCAAAACCCCTTTCCCAAGGCCTTGTTGAACACTAAGCAGTGGTATAATCTATCAATATTTCTTGGCTTTCATGCGTGAAGAATCGTATTTACATTGTATTAAAATGACTCTTAAATTTGCACAATATTGTAATGTAGCAAATGTAGTATTAATATCGATCTGAACAGCAGATAATTTATTTAGACAAGAGCATCTCATTTGTATGCAGGGTGGCCAGAGCCGTGGACTTGGACTGCCCCCCTTTTACTTTCAGTGCATATACAGGTCTGCTAGTGGGAGAGGGAGTTATTCTTTGCAAGACGATAAAGTGAGAACCTTAAAACAAATGGAAGATTTATTGAATAGCCTCCTCAGTGTTTGAATGCATTTTATCTTAATAAGTCTTCTTGATAGAAACGTGTTTTTCAAAAGTGACAAAGAGCCTGGGAAGCCATGACCAGGCTGCTTTAGCTCTGGCAGGCCTGGGGCCTGGCTGGCTCTCCACTACACAGCTCTTTAGCCAAATTAATCAGGAAGCAAGCCAGTGTCAGGGAAGCTGGGGTTTTAAAATCTCATCCAGTGAGAGGTGTCTTGAAGCAGAAATGTGACTTGGAGCTGGACAGAGGTCTTCTCAAGAAAGGTCTCCCCTCCCTTTTCCTTGTCTTCCCTAAGGTTCTTTGAACCCCCTTGACTTTTCTGATCTCCTGCCCTTTCCCAGAGAGAGGCAAGGACTGTGCAGGCTGCAGAGAAGACTGTGGAATTATTTAGCTTTTCTTTCAACTTTTCATCCTAAAACATTCCTATGAAAAGTGTTTCTTTAAAAAAAAAAAAAAAAAAAGTTTCCCCAAAGAAGTTTCTTCATCCAAGCCTTCAAGGTGCAAGGGAGGCCGAGAAGTGAACAATAACATTATTTTGTTGGAAAAATTGCAAGCAGAATATCAGAAAATGGAAATAGAGCTGTCAGTAGTAATTCACCCCCCTCTTCCTTACAACACATTTCCACTTTTGACTAAACTTGTTTTGATTGCCAGCCAGAAGGGAATTCATGGGAAGCCTTCTCAAAGTCATCCAACTTTTGAGCAAACTTTGAATGATGGAAAAGACAGTTTTAGACATATTGTCCAATGAGGTTTGCTCCGGTTAAGTATTTGAAGCTGGCACGGGGGTTCCCTGTGGTGGTTTTCACATTTGGCCTCCGGATGGTATGCTTAATCCTTAATATTCTGGACAGCATCCAAAGACTAGGTCATGACCTGAATTTACTTTTTTTTTTAATTCATTAATTCATACACCTAAATATTCCCTCAAATAAATGAGACCTTCCCTGAAAGAAGCCATCTAGTTAACATAAATACAATAAATCCATTTTCAGTACAATAATAACTTTGATTTCTAGTTATGGCAGCTGATTACATCTATATTTCCTGAACACTAAACTCTTCTGAATGCACAACATGAAATACATTCTCTGCACTACAAAGGCTAAGCCGGGAGGGCCTGAACAGTAATGGTTATTTATTTACATAATTTCTTTTCCATATACTGTAGAAGAAATATTGAGGTTTCCCACATTGACACTACCATATAAAAAGCGAGACATGGATTTTGCACATTCTGACTGCTTTCTTATCTGGGGTATATATAACTCATGGAGTATAAATATGGACTACATTACAGCCCCTGCTTACCTAGCCTTGCTACCACAACCACCCAATCCATCTAAGAGTTCATACGGCCTGTCCACAGTTGGGGGAATCCTGTTGCAGGAATATCCGGCATGAGAATGACTATCTACACTGGGTAGCCAGGCCCGAACTAGGGCTCCTGCTGGAGGGAGGCCATGGGGCTTGCCTGCTGGCACCTGGCAGTCCGGCCAGCTACAGGCATTCTGCCTTCAAAGGAGGGAAGATTTCTAAGCAGCCAGCACAGGGCCCAAGCACGGCTCTCCTAGGCTTCTCTCCCTTGGAGTGGCCTAGCTGGGAGACGGGTAGTGACCCTGCAGTCTGGGGGCCCTCATTGTAAATATCAGATAAATGTTTTACGGACCTGAGGGGATACCATATGGGTCTTCAAAAAATCTGCTGGGGTATCAGTGGGTCCTTTTCATTTTGCATTGTCTGAGGCTGAAAGGGATCCCGTGGCATAATGGGCAGATAATGCATGTAAAGCAAGATATATGTAAATATGAGTCTGCATGGTGGCCATTCAGCAGAGCCAGGTTAGCAAGCGGGGCCAAGGGCAGACCTCAGGGTCCCCTCTCTAAGGAGCAAAGCCCCAAAGTGCTCCTGCCCTTGCCCTGCTAGCCATAAAACCTGACTGATTTCCCAGGTCAGGCTGGTGTAGATGCACCCAAGCAGCTGGCTGGAGTAATTAGACATCTGAAAGGAACTCAGTCTGGGTCTGAGGTCAAAGGACACTTGCCTCAGAAGTTCTTGAATTATCACTAGTTTTATTTGTATTTTTGCTCAAGGCCATAGCCTTATAGATGAAGGTGTTAGAATGCTTTGTAAACCCCAGTTCTTGAAATATAAAGACATAAAGCTCAGAAATTCAGCTGACACAGGTTTCACTTTGAATCACCGGCTATGTCTTCATAGGGTCACACTTGCCCATTCACAAATATATAACGTCCTTTTAGGGGCATTGCCATGCATGAATTTCTTTCCAGATCTATATATTAGCAAACTCTGCCTTTGATCTCTAGTCAACCTCCTGACTGGCTAAGGGCTCCTCTGTGATCTTCCAGTTTTTAAAATATTTATTATTAATATAAGAAACAACATAGGTGTTTGAACTAGGGGAGGAAGCCTTCACTTCATCCCACTGATTCCACCGTCCCCTTCATTTGCTGGCTTCTAGCTAGCTGATACAGTATCAACTGCTGCCTTGAAATATTTTTAGGAGACCAAGAGGAGCCTTGGTGGATGGGAGATAAACACACAGGTTTTGAGATGCTGTCATTGTGTGTAGGTGCCTTTCCCCCCTTGGTCCTGTAAAGGAAGCCTAGCTCCCCAAGTCCCCCCTTAACTCCCCACCTTCCAGTTTTGAAGCAGCAGCAGCAGTAGCTGCCTCTAGCCCAGCTTTGTGTCTGATCACTGAAGATGTCTCCTTTCTACAGCCTGGAGTAACTGAGCATATTCTTCCTGATTATTATACAGCTTACAGAGATGTGACCAATTTTCAATTACTTGATCTAAGGCACAGATAGAAGTGTACAGCCTCACCGAGGATTTGCTGCAGAGCTCTCGCTTGCATGGATAGCGGATCTCAAATCCTCTATTGCTAAAGCATGGGTTTGCTCTGATTCCAGGCACTGCCAGCCCGTGATTCCTCACCCGCTCCTGTGTGTCCGTTCGCTACACACTCTAGGTTCTCCTTGAGGTTTCTGGTTGGGGTCATTTGTTGAGAGGGGGTCTCCAAGAAGCCTTGAAGAACTGCCCTCAGGCTGCATATTTCTTCAGGGCTCCTGAACACCCCCAAATCGGGGGGGAAATGGGGCAAACGCCCTCCCTTTAATGAGCCCAGTGGAAGGATGCTCCCCTGCAGGCAGAGGACAGGTTGCTACGCACAGCAAACATGGCTCCAGCATCGTCCATTATTTAATCCAAAGGTGAAACAGGAAAAACAAAGGGACTAGAGAGCTTGCTGCCTCCGCACGTGCGTGCCTCTCTCTCCAGCTCCCCTAGGCTTGGCGGGGGGCTGATGGATTTTATTTGTGTTGGGGGCTGGTCGAGAAGGAGTGAGGAAGCATGGATGGGGCGGGTTTCTTTTATTTTTTCCTTCTATTTCTTTTTTTCTCCTCAAAAAAGATGATTTTAATGGCTTGCCGTGGGTGCCCCGGCTGCCCCCTGACCTAACCGTGTGCCCACTGCCCTTGTCTCTCCCCCCCGCGGCTGCCCGGCAGACGCCTGCGGCCTGTCGGACGCCGCCCACATCGAGAGCCTGCAGGAGAAGTCCCAGTGCGCGCTGGAGGAGTACGTGCGGAGCCAGTACCCTAACCAGCCCAGCCGCTTCGGCAAGCTGCTGCTGCGCCTGCCCTCGCTGCGCACCGTGTCCTCCTCCGTCATCGAGCAGCTGTTCTTCGTCCGTTTGGTAGGTAAAACCCCCATCGAAACTCTCATCCGCGATATGTTACTGTCTGGGAGCAGCTTCAACTGGCCTTACATGTCCATCCAGTGTTCCTAGACCTTGGGCACTTCCCACCTGCCCCCGCCTTCTTAGAGACTCAGAGGACCGGCCGCGGGGGGCCGTGGACTCCAAAGCCTGGGGGACACCGGGCAGCTGGTGCAGGATGCAGAGTGCTGGGCAGGCTGGGCAGGGGGAGGAGGGCCGGGAAGGCAGGAGCAGCCCCCCCGACAGAAATGCAACCCCAGCTACAATCCAGGAGGAAAAGAGACTCTTTTAGGATCAGATCTGTGAACACATTGGAAAGGAAAGAAAAAGGACCTTGTGTCTGGTGAGAAAAAGAAAACAATCTTTGGAAGAGAGGACCATGAGAATTTTAATAAAACAGAAGGAGACTAATGGACCTTCCAGGATTTATTGTGGACGGATGTGGATATATTCTGTACAGAAAACAACACATGGAAGTGGACTGGATCCTATGTAGAAACACACACACACACACACACACACACACACACACACACACCCCAAACATTGTTATTCATTTTGTAAGATACTAGTCTTTATTTTCATTTTTTGTAAAATTTAAACATCGTATGCACATAAAAAAGGAAACAAGAATTAGGGGAAAATAACATTTTCCAAATAATTATAAAAAATTGTCCTGTGTCTATGTATCTATATCTGTTTTGTATTTTTTTCTGGTTCCAAACCAGATTTCCTGTGATTCTATACTAATAATTTTTGATATAACCCTTTGCTTCTTATAATGAGTGCGATATATGTTGTCGAGGCTGTTCTTCAAGAATTAAAATTGAAGTGAAAATTTAAACAAAAATAAAAGAATTTAGCAAAACCCATGTGTCTGGTTGTTTGACAGGTGTCATCAGTGCAAAAGAACGCTCCAATTAATCTCCACTCCAATTCTTATTAGAATGGGGGGTTAAAAGGGGAGGACTTTTAAGGTCCATTACCAGGTTGGCTAGGTTTATTTCCTAAACCAAGTCGTTGCTTGGTTTTGTAAATTCGGAGAGCCAGGCTCTGTGTGGGCCACGGTGATCAGGGAGGACAGGGAGCCTTGGCTGCAAGCAGCATCCGATGATGAGACCTTACGGGTGGTGGTGGTGGGCAGCTAGAGGCCCTGCACGCAGCGGGCTCTCAGGCTGGGCAGGCCTGGTCATACAGGCTGGCCAGTTTCGGGGCACCACTTGCTTCTGTGACTGCAGGTGGGAACTTGCCTGGCTGTCGGGGTGCGGAGCACTGGAAGCAGAGGGTCAAGGGAGGCAAAGGGCCGCTCAGACACCTCTGCACCTCATGCCTGTGACTGGAGGGTTTGGCCTCTCCTTAGCTCTGGGAAAGGGTTGGGGTCTCAGAGCTGCGAGCCCTGGCTTTGCTCCCCCTATAGTCCGCTGAAGAGGTGGCTGTGGTTTGCCCTTTTCCATACCCTGTGACAGGGGTTTGCCCTCCAGCTCCGTTGGGTGGGTGGAAGGGCCTTGCTGTGGCCCTTACGGGTGTGGACCTGGAACCTGGGAGTGGGGGAGCTAGGCTGGAGCAGATTCTTTTCAGAAGGGGTGTTTGGGCTGTAGTGGCCCCGTCATGGCAGAAACCTCCCTCCAGGCCTCTCCTTGGGTGTGCTTGGAGGGGGCGGGGGCATTGCTGCTCTCTCTAACAGCTTTCAGAGCAGGAATGTTTTATAGGATCACAGTCGGCACTGCGAGAACACATACTGCCAAGGGAGCTTTTTCTTACCGTATTAATAAAGCCAGATCTTTTAAAATAACACCTCTCACCTCCTCCCCCTCCCCTAGCCCCAAACAGGCCCATTTGAGGCAAGAGCTTCACTTTCAGGAGTAATTGGCAAAGTTTTGCTTTCAATTTGCTGTCTAGAAGTCTCCAGGTCCCCACCCCACTCCTTTAAAAATGAATTAACAAGCTCCTACACTCCAACCAGCTTGAAGTTTTGATATTTTGGATGCAGCACAGTTCAGGCAAAACCATGGTCTCTGGGGAGAAGCCCTAGCCAGCCTGTGGGGAGATAGGCCTGAGCCCTAGGGCTGCTGAGCGGGTAGGGTGTGCGGGGTATGGAGTCCCTAAGGCTCCAGGGCCCTCCTGCCCTCCAAGGGGTCCCACTCCGAAATGTCCCTCATCCCTTGCACCACACCTAGGAGCAATGTCTTTGTGCCTAGGGTGACTGCCCTGCAGGTTGGGCACTGAAGGCAGCTGGGTGGTAGGAGAACTCATATTTGATGACTGACCGCCTCCCAGGAAGTCCTCCCAGGATGATGGTGGGTGGGTGGGCATTGGGGTGGGGTAAGCTGCAGACAGGGTGCAGAGGGGGAGGGGAACCGAGGTGTTGCCCAGAGCTCACCGATCTTTCCTGCTTTTTTCCAAATGAGATGTAAATATATTCATTACAGTGTGATCCCTCTGATGAAAACAGATAAACATTTTTGTAGGTCGGAAAAGTATTTTTCAATTAACTTCAATATGGAGGCCCAAGCACAAGGCACCCAGTGTGGGGACTGGCCTGGGAACCGAGGTCTAGATTGTAGGACGCACTTGCCCGGGGCGGAGGTATCAGAACTAACTTGGCTGGGCCATGGGCCCGGAGTGTTGCCCACCGCCCACTGCCTAGGGAATCCCGGGACCTTTCTAAGCCTGGACCCGAGCCCTGGGAGGGCCCAGCACAGGAACAGGAGCAGCGCATCCTGTCGCCTCCCAGAGCTCCCCACATGCTCAGGCTGCGAACCAGGAGGCCGGGGCCGAGCGGAAGGGCGGAGGAAGGGGTGCTCTGCTCCCGGGCTCGCTGGGTTCTGGGGGCCGCCCGCGTTGGGGTTCTCCTGGGCTGGCTCGGTGCTGGCTGGGGGGCCCTCTGCACTGCCCTCGGGGAGACGGTTGTCTCCAGAGGTCTCTGCGTCTCGGGCACTCAGGGCCTCGTGGGCGCCCCGGCCCCGCCGTACCGGCCGCTGCCTCGGGAGGCTTTCCACTGCGTCGGGCCCCAGGACTGTGCCCGCATTAAGGGAAGGTTTAGGAGCAGAGATCGAGGCATCAAAGCCGCGGGATACGTCTTCCAACAACCAGGAATCATCCTTGGGGCTCTGGCGATCTACAGGCTGCCCGGCAGGACTGACTGGCTAACGGGCCGCGCCCGGACCTCCTCAGCGCCTAGGAGCAGCTCCCTCGTGGCCCGGCCGCCCCCACTCAGGGCTCTGTGCCTCCTCGGAGCCTGGAAGCCACTGGGCAGAAGGCGCCGTGGAGCAGGTGGGGGGCTCTGCCTGGGTGGCCGCCTTCGAGCCCGGCGCCAGGGGGAGCCGTGGAACCCGGTGCGAGCGCGCAGGCAGGTGGAGGCCAGACGGTTCCGGGGGCGCAGCCCGCCTCGGCCTGCCTGGCGGCCCGGCCCGGGCAGGGGAGAGGGGGGCTGGGTTAACCGGGCGGGGGAGAACCCACGGGTCCCCCAGGCCCGAGGAAACGCATCTGAACCGTGAGAGAGCGGCCCACACAGGACGGCTTCCCTCTCCAAATTACCTGTGACATATGAAAGTCAAACGTTCCCTTTCCCAACCGAAACACTTGCTGAGCCACCAGAACTTTAAGAGCTTTGAAGTCGGTTTAAACTACGTTGGCCACAAGCTTTGCTTAAAACATCAAAAAGGCCATCCCGGGACAGGCTCTCCTCCGGGAATCTCTAAGGAGCGAGGCCGCGCCTCCTACTCCGCCCCGGCACAAGAACTGGCCCACAGGAGTTAAAATATGACCTCTGGCCCCCGACACACAAACCCCAACTTGCTACCGGGCCTGGAGGAAGCCGGGGGGCTGGGGCTGTGTCCCGGGGGCGGGGGCGGGAGGCAAAGCGAACATCCCTGGGTTCCCCGGTCTCTGCCCCTCGGGTGGGTCCGGGCCAGCTGCGTCCGTCGGTCGGCTCCCAGAGGCCCCACGGCCCAGCTGTGCGTTCAGGGACACTGGGGATCCCCCTGAGCACATCTGCTTGGAGCGTGCAAAAAGTTTATTTTATTTTTTTAAAAAATCGTACTTCCCCTCCTCCTCCGCTCGTAGGCCGTCTTTCTGTCTCCTACGGTGTAGAATCACCTCCCTGAAGCTCCTCGATCCCCCAGAGCCAGTCACCTGAATGTCTCTGCAAATGGGGGACCTGAAGGAGCGAGGGGCGGTTATTCAGGGAGACACAGTGGCAACTAATAAAACTTTTGTCCGAGGGCCTGCTCGAGGTCCGGGGCGCCACTGGGCCTTTAACTTGGAAAGCCGAGGAGTTTTACCCCTAAATGAGTTAAAGACCCGTCCACCTCGGTCGCATTCTATTCATCAGGCCACAAGTTGAGAGTCCCTAACACGAAACTATTTGTTTGCTTACACAACCAGCTGGGCGCAATTTCACGTCTGAGATATCTATCTGAAAGCGCCTCTCATTTATTACCTCTCCCTGTCAGCGGATCCATTTTCCAGCTGCCCCTCCCCCCTTTGGAGTTTACTTTTTATTTATTTATTTATGTGTGTATGGTGGGACTTCTTTGCCTGGAAGGACCTGGGTCTGGAACACTCCCCGGGGAGCGACCGCTCCCTGCGCGGTTTCTGCTGCGCCCCGAGCGCTTGGGCCCCGGTGCAGCCGATCCCTCGCCGCCACCGTTGACCCCGGCGGCCAGTGTGCGGGGCAGGCGGCGGGTGGGCCTGGCCAGACACAGCTGCCCTTCTCCCTGGATGTCCTCCCAGCTAGCTCTCCCCCTGAGTGAGCCTCAACCACCTGTGCGAGGAGGGGATGGGAGGGGGGCCCCGGAGGGGGGCCCAGGAGACTCTCTCCGAGATGGGGGCCCCCGAGATACGGATTTGAGAGATGCTTTCACAAAGCCTCACCTAGTCCCATGGGGCCAATTTCTTCTTGGGGCCGGAGCTCGAGTGAGTAACCAAGATGTAAATAGTTGTGTGATGGGTTGGGGGAGGGGGCAGCGCATTTATTGTGTTGTGCGGAGGGGAGAAGGCTGCACGTGGTTTCAATTTTAAAGCACAAAGAAATAACATGCAACGCAGAAAAGAGGTTTATGAATGTAATTGAGAGGAAAGAAAACAATTAACACGGTGCAAGGTTGCACGCTCGACTCTCCACCCCTCTCCTCTCCTCCCCCAGTTTTGAGAAATCCGGATCATGTCCAGAGAGTGGATCCAGGCAGTTGGATCGGGCTGATGAGGGAACCTCCGAGGGAGATCACAGTGATGGGTGGAGAATGGTGTCTGTCCATCGCTCAGTCTGCTAAGGCCTTCTCCAACCAAGCTGAAAGCAAGGGATCGAATCCCCCAGGCCGTCCTTTAAAAGAGCCCCAGTTGTAAAGCTGGAAAGGAGAAGGGGTGTCTGTAAGGGAGGGGAGAGGGAGATGGAGAGGGAGCGAGCGAGGGATTTCTCTAAGGCAGGCCAGGCTGGCCTCTGCAGGCTATCCTATTGTGTTGATTTACGAAGACATTTGCTGTATATAACGTTTAAGGCTGATAATATCATTGCGCAGCCAGATAAATAAAGCGTTGGCCCAATGGTGGGGTCAGCGATCGATCTCTGGGCTCAGAGGAGAAAGGAGGGAGACAGGGCCGCGCACGAGGCTCTGCTGCGCGCTCGGCGGTGGGCGCGCCGGGCCGGGCGTGTGCGAGCGTCGGGGTCGCCGCGGCCTCGAGCCCTCCGCGGGCCAAGAGGCTCATTAGCATTCCCAGCCCATGGACCTGCGCTGACAACTAACAGAGATATCCCGCTCACCACCAGGCCGCCTCTCCTTTTGTCTTCAGATCTGGAGGAGAAAAAGATTTCTCGGTGGAAGCTGGAGCCTGAACTTCCATGTGGTTGTTGGAAATTCAGGCTATTAAAAAAAAAAAAAAAAAAAGACTTTCCAGGATCTTGCCTGATCTTTCACTCTGCTTTTAAAAAAACTTCCTTCCTAAAGAAGGAACTTTTTTGCTTTTCTCTCTCAAAGTGTAGCATGCTGTTGAAACTCCAAACTTAAATGAGAGAGAAAATACCCTCTGAAAACATTTTACCATTTCTCCTTGTTGACACTGCAGAGAGGTGTAGGTTTATGTTTGGCTCACATACACATGTAAAGCTGGTACTTTTAGTTAAAGACTTCTAGAACATAGCAACCAGGGATTGTGTGAGCTTTTTTGTTTCTCTTCTTTCTTCTGCTTGGCTTTGTTTTGTGTTTGTTTGTGCTTTTTTGTTATGATAAAGTTCATTTTATTTTCTATAATAAATGGCCTGCTTATTACTTTATCACTCTCCCTTGTTTAAATAAAGTACATCATTCAAAATTAAATAGGATCTAATTTTGTATTAACTATCAGAAAGAAGCAATTTTAGAGGCCTCCACTATTTTAAGAAACATTTAAAAAATTGCACTCATTTATGAAGTTTTAATCACCTTACACCTATTTTGGGGAAAGTGTCTTTTAACCATATCACACAGGGATAAATATGTATCCACTTTGCTCTCCTGGATCCTGTGCCTTGAACTCCATCTAAGGAGGCAGATAGTTTTACACCAGAGTGTACAAATTATCCCATGTTGACAGATGTTTGTCACTTAGTAACTTCTTTCCAAGTTTTCCCCCCTCCCCTACGCCTTCTTTCTAGCTTGCTTTGTTGTTTTAAAATATGCATGTCTCTCACTGGAATGCCAGTCACGAGTGCAAACTTTGTGTCCAACCTCCCACATGAAATGATCCTTTTAGAGGGAACTCGATATGTCTCAATCTGCACTTCACTCAAAGCCTCTGGGTACCGGCCACTCACTCACTGGTCCTGGCTCCAAAATAACTCAGCAGAAACCAGTTTCCAACTAAAAATCCCCTCGAATGTCTCCCAGGGAAGAAATATAGCTCCTATAATTAAAGGAGGCAACGGCCAGAGGGGGAATGCAGCCGGCAGCCAAAAAAAGTAAGAGTTTTATTTATTTGCTGATTGAACTTGGTTTGTCATAACCAGCAGGTTTATCCACACTGGAAGTGCTGGAGGTTTGTACTGTGTGTGCACAAGAGGGAGAGGTGGGGAGGGAAGGAAGGGGAAGAGAGGATGACATGGAGTAGGAAGAATGAATGAGACAAGGGCAACATTGGGAGAGAGAAAATGATCTCTGTGGACAATGTAATGCAGGAAATTTCCTAACACCAGATTTGAGTAAAAACTTGCAGCTGAGAAATATGGGGGGAGGGGAGGGTAGTCAGAGGAGATGAGGGGATAATTATAGTTAACTCTTAAATGTGGGGTGTCATCAGGAAAAGGAAGACTCTAACTGTTTTCCCTAGAAAAGTAATGTGACAGCAGGAAAATTATTAGCTGTGCTGTGTGTGGCGGTTTTGGTATGTGGGGGGTGGAATTATAAGGAGAGGAACCGGAGAGAAGGGAAGAAGTCCCAGGACTGGGGGCAGCAGTGTCCTGCGGCCAGGAGCCCTCCACCCGCCTTGGCAAGGGTTGCCTGGTAGGTGTGGATGGGAAGTCCTCTCTAGAAGACATCAGTTTTGCCTCTTATTTTAATTAGTTTTATCTGTTGGAGCTGGTTCTGGCATTAGGACCACTTACAGGCTGATGGGACACACAGGATGAAGAACACCTCCCTATCTCTTCAGACCACCCCCCAAAAGCTTCAGAACAGAAGGAGCGCTCTGGCAGGGCAGCTCATTTCTATTAAAAAGGCAAAACTTTAGCACTGATGAAAAACAGATGAATTTCTTCTCCCTCTCTCTGAAACAGTTACTCTCTTTTACTGATGTGAAGTGACGTCAGCAGTGCCTGTCCTATCCCCTTGGAGAGAAGGGAGAGGGGAGGAGGGGATGGAGGGAAGGAGCCGGGAGAAAGGGCTACTGAAAAAGAAAGAGCCGGCCGGGCCGGAGGGAGAAGGGAGGGCGGGACGGGAGAAAGAGGGCGAATGTCCTACACTTTCCGGCCAAAATTCCACAAAGAGTGGGCAAAACAATGCTTTAGAAGCTGGTGATTGATAGGACACCTTTCTCTCCCCTCGGCCCATCTACATATTCTAACATATGGAAAGCTTACAGGCCCGCGCGCCCGTAGGAGCCGATAATGCATTAGCTCTCAGCAATATTTACAGCGCCACTTTTAATACACACCAGATGGTTCGCGACTGTGCCGCCCCAGCCAGCTCGCTCCTCGATTTTACTCGGCGGCACTTTGTTGCAATTACGCTCCATGCTGAGACCAATTTTATTGGTGACCTATTTTTCATATTTGCAGCATTTTATGTTAAAAAGCTCCTCTCTGGCCTTTCTGTAAAGGGCAGCGCTCAAGAAGGCAGAGCTCGGGAGGAAGGAGGGGCCGTCTAGGTGGATATTAATATTTATCGTGATGTTACCTACCTCGGGTTTAAGTAAGTAAACCGGATAGACATAAGTAGCGCGGTCATTATGTTTGTGCACTCAGCCCCTGTTTGTCAGACCCCCACGGGCCGTCTACGCGGCGCGCTCGCCTCAGAGTCAATACCTCGGACCATAAATATTGTATTCCATTAATTATCACGCCCCGGCTTAGCCCGGCGCCGGCGCTCGAGCGCGGGGCAGGGCAAATGAGGACGCGGCCGGGGCGCGTCTCCGGGCCGAGCCCCGCCGAAGCCTCCGCGCTGCCTGGGAATCCCGGGCCGGCGGCTCCCCGCGCCCGGGCCTGCGGCCGGCCGGGAGGGGCTGCGCGGGAAGGCCCGCGGCCGCCGGAGCTGCGTACCTGTTATCTCGCCACGCAGAAGGCCACAGGGAGAATCCCATTTGGCTCGCCGCGAAAGGCTTTCAACTTTATCTCCCGCCATGTAAATATTCCCAAGTGCCCGACTGAGGGACTTTGTTTTGCACAGAACAATATAAATATCCTATTTGCTGCAACGCAGGTGTGCTCTTCCTACCCAAACTCCCCCCCCCCACGCTCGTTTATAGTAACTCTTTATGCCCCCTTCCCTTGGTTAAAAAAAAAATCACAGATGTTTACTTTATTGATATAACCTATACCATGGTTAGGCTGAGAATAATAGGCCTCAACTAACAGTCATTTAGCAAATAATAGAGGCGTTCTGGATGCTTTCCAACGCTACACATGTACTTGGTCATAAAATGATACGTGAAAAAATTAACATCTGCTTTCCTAAAATAAAGTGTGCCAAGTAGCTTTTTATGAATGCTTTCCTCATTTTAAAAAGAAATATGGAGAGATAAACTGGCACCCAGATGTATAGCATATTTATAATGGTTTTAGGATTTAAAGGTAGCTATTCATTGCACAAGCCATTTAAAAACTGACGGTTTAAAAGCTACTTAACCCCAGACATCTTCGAATCCTGAAGAGTCTTCCAAATTTTATTATTTGAAGAGGAATTTACTGTAATTTAATTGCATATCAAGGCAGAACTATGTGCAAGTCGGGGCACTGCAGCCTGAGCTCAACAGAAATTCCAACTTGCCTTTTATTTACCTAATTTCTCAGCAAGGTTCCCAGGCCCTTAAGAAGGCAGAGCTGGAAAGTTGAGTTGGGCTCTTTTTTGTTGTTGTTTAATTCCACTATTAGGAAATGAGGCCTACCTTTGAATTATTTCATTAGGATTTGGCCTTTTGGGGGAAGGGGTGGGAACCATAATCATTAGTGGCTTTTTATTATTTCTACAATAAATGGCTAGATTCTTTGTTGAATAAGCTGCTTGAATGTTTTGCAGATGTTCCACTTAGACCAAATCTGACCCCCTATTTCCTCCCAAATAAGTCGCTTAAACTCTCCCACCGGTGCGTGTGCTCCAGAGCACGCTCCCCATCCTGGCGAGTTTATAAGTGTAGGGCATATTCTCGTGAAATTTCCACCTAGCTGCACACATACGCACACAAACACACTCTCGCACACTCACACACTCACACGCTCCCACCCACTGCGCCTCTGAGCGTGGCAGAGGGTAAGAGGCGAGAAAAAAAGACAAGAAACTGGTGAGGCGGAATGGCAAGGAGGAGGGCGGTCGGCGCAGTGGTTACACCCAGTGCGGAGGCGCGCGCCCCGGGCCCCTCGCCCCCCTTTGTGCCTTGGGTTGAAACAAGGGGGGTGGCCCGGGTCCGTTTCCCCCAAAGGGACGGGAATCTTGATCTGCCAAGTGCCTGGGGCGTCCGCCTAAGGTGCGGGGCCGTCCCGGGGAGCAGAGGCGCGGGGGGCGCCCCGCAGGCGGCTGGAGCCTCCCTTCCCTGAGGCTGCGCCGCCCGGGCCGCGCGTGGGGACCGCCCGCTTAACAAAGGGCTCCGTGGGGCGTGGGCACGTGACGGGCCCCAGCGCCGCGCCGGGAGGGGCCGCCAGCCCCGGTGCCCCGTGGCCTCTGCCCGGAGGAGGCTCGGCGGGCCCGGGGCGGGTGCGCGGGCCGCGCTGCCCGAGGACCCCGTCCTGCTCCGCGGTGGGGAAGCCGCACCCCCCCCCCCCCCCGCTCTCCCGCCCGGCGCGCGGGGCACTTGGAAGAGACTGTGCGGGGGGAGGGGGAGGGCGGCCGGCGGGTGGATGGAGGGGGGCGGCAGCCCCTCTGAGTGACAGGCTCCTTCTCCCAGGGCCGGCGGAGAGGGGACAGCTCCGCACAGGAACCGGAGAATTCTCAAGGTTTCGAAGTTACTCCCCTCCCCCCTGTAAGACCGCGATCTTTTTCCTTCCCTTCCTTTCCCCCTCCCCTCGCTCCCCCTCCCCTCCCCCCTATTCAGGTGGGAAGCGCGCGTGCGGGCGCGCCTCGGTGTGTTTCGGGACACAGAACGATCCATTAACTTTTACAAAATCTTCTTGGGTTGATAAAAATCATCGCAACATTTTCACGTGCTGCGGCGGGCTGACGGGCCCGGGCGCTCAGGCAGCGGAGGAGGCGCGAGGGTCCGTTCGGGAGGCAAACAAAGACATGCCCGGCCAAGGTGGGCCCCGCGCGCCGCAGCCCCGCCGCCCGCCGCGCCCGCGCGGGCCGGCCGACGCCTCCGCGCCGTCGGTAGGCGGCCCCGTGAGAACGCGGCCTGCGCGAGGCGCTCCTCGCACGCCCGGGTCTTTAAAGCCTGTATTTGTAATTTAACCTTAGAAACACTCGGATTATCTCCATCCGCAGCCCCGGCCCTTTCTCTGTAATTGTCGGAGGGCCCTGCCTCCGGGAGGAGAAACGCTCCTCGACAGGCGCTCCCGCCCGCGCCCCGGGTGTTTGTTGTGGTTGCCGTGATCACGGCGGTTATTACGGCGGCCCCTCTTTCTGCACTTGATCTGATGAGAGAACTTTTTTAAAGAGTGTGAAATGAAGGACACAAAGACAGTATATTAATGAAAAGAAGAAAGTGGCCCTTTTAATGAGAAGTAAAGAGAACTGAAATGTAGATGAAGTGTACCGTAAAAGCTGCTTCAAAGTCTATCTTAATTCCCCTGGGCCCCGTCCCCGCGAACGGGTGATAATTGGGAGTTTGCGTGGAGGTGAGGCGGGGTGGGAGGCGTGCAGGCTCCCGCCCCGCAGCTCCAGAGGCACTTTAACCGAGGACCTGGAGATCTTACAGATCCCAGAGTTGGCTACTTTATTTTCAAATGCCATCTTACCATTCAAGTAATTTTTTTTTTTTTCCTTTCTCAATCCCTGTGCTCATGCAAGGAGCCTCATTTTCTGCCCTACCCCACCTCCAGCTGGTTGGTCTATACTGGGCATATTCTAGGTTTTCACTATTATTTTGTGAGCAACTCTGTTTAATTTTCTATTTATTTTTTGGACCTCAGCCTTTCTGGATCACAAAAGTCCCCACAAGCAACACAGCAATAAATCCGAACAAAAATAAGACAGATTTCCTCATCGATGTGTAATAAAGTTAAAGGACATTGTTTTGTCAGACAAGCGCTAAGTAGAAAATAAATCTCAGAGTCTGGGGAAACAAAACGGGGCGCTGCTGGCATGTGTGTAAATTTACTTTTAAAAGCAATAAATCAATGTTAAATTAAACAGCTGGGTACCCTGTCTAGGAGAAGGTTCCGTGTTTAAGAAGACCTTGATGGGAGAAATGTGCTATTTAACAAGACACCAAAATAAAGTTAAATTTTTATTGTGATCCCAGGCAAGACTGGCCTGGGAACTTGTCTGAAGTTCAGAGAGGAAGAGGGAAGAAGAGGCAGTGTGAACTGGACCTGCCTTCCATCCTCAGGTCTTTACATATATTTTCAGGCATGAGGAGATAAGGAGGTGTCATAGAAATGTTTTAGATGTTTTGTAAATTGTCGACTAAGCTCTGACATTCCCTCTTTATTGGCTTAAGTTTTGTTGGGTGGGTTGTGGTTTTGTAGGATTTTTTTTCTGTAAATACTGTAACCTGTGGAGATATTTTATTAAGCACTTTGGGCACATTCTTATCTAACGTTTCCTTTATTCTCCATGTGGTTGTTTACACAGTAAATAGCGTAGAAAGAAAATAAAGAGAGCTGGTATTTCATATCTATTATGCCTGTTTTCATTGAGGAGCAAACCTGAGATTGAGTAGCATTTAAAGCTCAACTGTAATGTTTTAATATTCATTTTCAAAGGTTGGTTGTGTTTGGTGTGTTTTTTTAAACAAAATATTTCACTGGGAAAAATTCTATGTGTGGGGTGGGGGCAGGGGACAAGAACAATAGAAAACCCAAGCTCTGGCTCTGTAGTCTAAGAACAATGTGAATCAATGAGTTATTACAAAGGCAATATTCAATAGCAGGAAATTAGGAGCAGTTTAAGGCTAGCATGTATGTACACTGGATCCCCCGACCCCAATCTTAAAGTGAAATTCAAAAAAGACTCAACAGAAGTACTTTAAAAACCAGATGTATTTTTGAGATGAACCCTCTTAGTCTTTTGAATTTAGATGGACTGGTTTAAAAGAAGACTATGGGGTTCTTGCCTATACGGAAACAGCAGATTACTTTCTTCATATCACAATCCCAGAAGCATTGTCTTGTTAACCCAGTCCCTCAGAATATTTATGTAATTAGGTAACAGCATTCAAACTGAAAAAATAAAAATGTGTTGTTTTACCCCCCCAAAGCTACAAACTAACAGGAGTATTTTGTAGCATTCTAGCTACCTTTGATTTTCTTCAGCCAAAGGAAACATCAAAGATCTGGTTGCCTATAGAAGAATAAAGTTATACTCTGCATGTTTAGAAGGCAGCACTCAGTCTCCATGACCATCCCTGGCTTGTTAGGTAACTCTGTGTCTCATGCCACTCAGAGATGGCTCAAATTGCCTGTCAGGAGGCGATTGGGCAGCCTTGTAAACTCAGAATGACTTCTCAAACCCTGCTAGGTCTTCCCTGCGACGTGCTTTCCTCTGCGCGGAAGCCCTGGGAGTCATGTCAGCCCAAGGTGAGCCTTTCAGGCACTGCTTTTTGTCCCCATGTGGAGAGGAAGGTGCAGAATTAGACACCAGGCTGGTTTGGGGGTTGGGGGTGCTGGGAACGGAAAGGCCGCTTGTTCTAATTAAAGACAATAAGCAACCCTGTGAGGAGCTGTCCTTTAGCCTTAGCTTGAGGCAGAAAGGGTCTGTCTCACCTCAGTAGTTAAGTTTGTTTGAGCTGGCTGGTGGGGCGAAGAGCAGAAACCTGCAGGTAGCGCTGGGCTCAGGTGAACCGGGCCTGCGCCGGCGGTTAGGTCGCAGCAGGTGCATCTTGAAGTCCCCCCTTTGCCTCCCGACTCCCTGGTCTGTCTGTTCTGTGCTGGGCTCGGGCGCACTTTGATTCTAACTTTGCTGGCTAGATGGCGCTCGGCATCTCAGGACCTTCCAGTTCAGAATTAAAGCGGCTTTTTAGCCCGTTGTTCTCAACTAGTTGTGGGCATTGATCAGCACAGTGCTGGTGATGTTATTATTGCCCTTGCTTTGGTCACGCTTGTTCACTTTTTGCTGAAGGTAGCATCCAAGGGGGAGCTGCCCGTCTTAATCCATATAATAATAACAGTTAGTGAGACTGTGCACCTCAATTTAGGGCACATTTATGGCTCAGTGACTCGTTCTGATACATTTTAAGCTCTTTAGTAACTTTTCCTTAAGTAATCTGATTGAGGTTTTCAGGAAGAAGATAAATCGGCAGGTCCAGATGGGTATTTTCAGTCCTTGAGGTTGACCACCAGAGTCCAACTCTGGCTCCCACCCCTCCTGCTCATTCCTAGTTCAGGATGAATGAAGCTGATCGCAGGGAACTTACTGCTTTCATTTGTCATTATGGTCTATAATTAATTGATTCTGAAGTTATTATAATTTGTATAAAGCCCAGATACTAAAATTTATGCCCACATAGAGATATGTTTTAATGTTAATAACACAAGCCACCACAAAGCTCGCTTCACGTGAAGGATGGTTTGTGGATTCTAATGGACATTTACTTTAATCACTAGGTGATTCTCGTCCAATATTCAAAGCACTGTGTTTTTTTAAAACTCCTTTGTGTTGAAGTACAATGAGACAGAAAATCAATAGTTCTAAGTTTCTGATGGAAAAAATTAAGACGAGCCAAAAGGACCTGTGCATTGTTTTGTCCAATGAAGATGTCACTTTCACAGTTGTGTGTCCCTTAAAGAAAAGGTTGCAGGTGAGGAAGGCAAATGAAAGGAAAAAGAAAGACAGGAAACCTCTCTGTAGACATTTTACCAACCTCTTCACAAAAGAGAGTTTAACTTGTTACTTGCTTTTAGGATTTAGAGAACCAACTTGTATAGATATGTTCCACCTTTGGGAAAATCAATAACAATCAGAGCGGAGTGGTTTGGAAACCTTTTGTCAGAACTTGACTGGTCTGGTGAGGAACCCCGCAAAGTCTCTCTCTAGGTGTTAGGCTGAAACTAGCAGGCGCTGAAAACCTAAAGCGGAAAATTTACAACTTGATCAGCCCCAGCCACACACCAAAAAACCTGCTACTGGTGCAAACATATGTTCCAGATTAAGTTAAGCAAATGGCTCTCGTTTTCTCAGGGTTGAAAGTTGATCATGAAAATTCAAATTTGAGTGAGTTGTGCTTCCAGTGGATCAACGGATCCTCAAAGGCTTGTAAATCCCTCCCAACCCTTAACTCAAGAGATTTCATATATTTTATTACCTTCCTGAGAGCCTAGTTTAGAATCTCCTGCAAATTTAATGCAATCAGGTATTACTTTCTGGGAACACATAGAGTTTTAAAAGTGCCTAAAAACTAGGTGTGTTCTTCCTTTTAAGGTTAAGCTGCTAATGTGTAACTCAGTTGTTCTAATGCTTTGTCCATTTCCTCACATATGTACTAACTTTAAAAAGCAGAAATTAAATGTTTGAATGTATTTTAAAGTTCCTTTAAAGTTTGGTTTGCCAGAGGAGTAGGTGATTTATTTTTACAGCATGATATAAAATAAGGGAGTGTCCCCAAAGTCTTTAATTATATTGAAGAAAGAAATCATGGTGTTTCTTTTTATTGGGGTAACTGTCTTAACTGTCTTTTGCAACCTCCCTGTGGTCATCCAGCCATTTCCCAGCTCAATTATTTGAAGACCAGTCTGGCTGCTAAGAAGTCTTATGAGGAAGTTTAGAATTAACTCCCGACTTCCCAAGACAGTTAGCTCCCTGGGCAAGTTGCAGAGGGTGGAACAAGGCACCAGGCGCCTCTGGTCCCTTTCTATATAATCTCGGATTCCGGAGTCTGCAGTCCTTCCCTCTCTTACCTCCCGTATCATCCTGCAGATTTTAACCAATATTGTCATGTTGAAGTTTGGTAGTTATTGTTTACATTTCTCCCTTCCCCAAGGGGTCTTGGCAAGTGTTTAAGAGATTATTGATTTCCAAGAAACCAAATAAAGAAGGCTGTTCTTTTATAACATATGAAATACACACTTTTCTTTAACTAAATAGGCAGTGTATATTTGACATTGACAAATGAGCAAGAGACAAGGAAACTTATTTTAAAAGACTTTGAAGGGGTAAAAGTGGGTAGAACAGCTGCAATCCTCTAGAAAACTAAAGTTGGAATTAAAGGACAAACTTGATAAAAGGGAGGAAATTGCTATCTATGCTGTAAAATGGTTTAAAGTTCATTGAACACGTACAGGTGGTGAGCAAACATCGTTGGAGAAGCTCCTTGGAGGGGGGAACCTAATCAGTACCACTCAATGTTTTGATTGTTTTTTTTAAAATGAACTTCTTGTACTTCTTTTCTCCATATTTTTCTCTGACAAAGTGGTCCTGAAATATCCACGCAGGTCTGGGAGGATTTTTATTTACTTAGAATAACCCAGAAAAGTCATTCTGAAACTGTATCAAGAATGCACTTTAAAAAAAAGAAAAGAAAAGAAAAGAAATTCCTGATTATTTACATAGAGACCTTGGCTGTCCCATCCCCCAGGTCATAAGGAAGATCCCCAGTGAGGGACAGAGATTCCCCCAAACCCAGGCTGAGGGAGCAAAGGGTAGCGCCCGGGAGGTCGGTAAGCCCTGCCAGTCCCCCCGCGTCTCCACGGCCCCTTCGCACCATCGAAGCAAAGCCCCACGCCCTTCCCCGCGTCCCCACGCCCTTCCCCGCGTCCCCACGTCCTTCCCCAGTCCTCCTGTGCGCCTGGTCCCCGCCCTCTGCTCCTGAACCTGCGGGAGGTGAGAATGAAACACACCATTTACCCAAAGATGGGCGCTCAGTTCATGGCCCAAGCTCCTGAGAATTATACCAGCAAAAGCCGTGCAAACATTAGGGAGACATTGCGGTTGCGGGTTCGGATCCTGGGAGGGGCACCCAGGCCCCAAAGCTGGAGCCTCCAAGTTGCTCTGGCTCAACAGGTCCCGCCTGCGACCCGCGGCCCGCGCGGCGGCCACCCCGCTGCCTCGGGACGGTCGCGCCGCGGGCGGGAGCGGCCCCGGGGCCCGAGTTTCTCCAGCACCGCGGACTCGTCCGAGTATTTGAGCAAAACGACTCCTGCGACTGTAGGAATGAGCAAACTATGAGGAAAAGTTATTTTGGGGGAAAACTCAGCAGGGACTTCGCGCACTAAAAAGGGGGCAAAAGCTCCCTGAGAAAGATTAAATTGTGCACCTGCGAAATATTTAGTAAAACGTTTGCATGTCTTAAGGGGTGGGAAAACACAGTATTTTGAAGCTAAATTGCTAAGCTGAAGAGCCGCAAACATATTTCATTGTAATATTATGCCAAGTAGAGAATGATTTTATCCTGAAATTATTGTGGTGCATGTTACTACACAAAAGCAATTTTGAAATCGGTTTATTAAGGCTGTTATCGGAAAGAAACCCCTTAATTTGCGGTGCTAGAGTTCTCTTTATGTTTCACTTTCCCGGCCCTTTCTTGTGAAATTTGGATTAAGCTGGTTTGAAACCCTTTTTGTGCAATTGGTGTCTAATAAAAATATTTGTTTCTGGCCGTCTCACCAGCTCTCAGTGTAAGATTTTCACCTTCAAAGTCGGTTCAGGAGAGTAGGTGGCTGGACCGGGGCGCGTGGGAGGGAGATTCCCCTCGAAGCCCCGAGTGAGGCGAGCTGCAGTAAAGCAACGTGCAATTCGAAATCTTTAAAAACTGGGCTTGTCTTGGGAGAGGTGACTTAAGTGTTCCCGGGGCGACCACGCAGTGGAACAGACGCCCCACGGACGGGACCGTCCTCCACTTTTCTTAGCGCGACAGTTAAAGAGAGAGCCAAGCGGGAGACGTGGAAATCGGGGCTGGAGCCGGGGTCCGCGCCGGGCGCCCCGTTTAGTGCTGTCAGGCGAGGCGCTGTCAGGCTCTTTAGCGGCCGCGGGCTCGCCGCGCAGCTCCCTCCCTCGGGGCGTAATTACCCGGGACCGGGGCGCGCCCGCCCCGCGGACGGCTCGGGCCCCGCACAGCCTCGGGCCCCGGGGCCGGGCGGCCGGGAGGACGACTCCCCCAGCCCCGGGCCCTGCGCCCCGATCAGCAGCCGGGGAGAAAGTGCGCAGGGCACAGACCCCTCAATCTGGAGCCGGCTACCGGGGGGTGGTGAAAAGTTGTGCAAAGAAAGTTGTGGGGTAAGACTCCTGCCGCAGAAACGACGGAGAGGGGCGCTGCTTTCACTATAAAGTAGATGCCAATTCGGGGAGCAGGCAAATGGCACGTCAGCTCCGGGGCCCCGTTAACACCAGGCTTGGAGCTAGCAAGGCTCGCCCCCCACAAGCTGCGTACTTCAGAAACTCATTGTCGCTTTGGGCCCGGGTCCTGAGATGTTCAGGGCTGGCGGCCTGCGGAGGGAGCGCTGGGCGGGAGCCGTCGGGCGCGGGCGCGACCCGGGCTCGGCGCGGCGCAGGGAAGGGGGCGCGCTGGGCGCTGTCCATGGTGCTGGGAGCGCCGCCGCCGCGGTCCCCGGCCCCGGAGCGCGCTCAGGTGTAAAGAGGGGACAGAAACCAGCCAGCGGCCGGGAAGGTCCTTCCTCCTCGCGAACGTGGAGACCGCGCCCGCGGCTGCGGGATTCCGACAGGACCCTCGGCGAGTTTGCTCCGTGTCGCAGCCCGTGCGGCGCAGGCAGCCAACAGCGTTAGCTGGTCACTTGCAGGGTGGTTTCCTCCCTCAAGTGCTCCGTTTTTCAAAGTAATGCAACCATCAGTTCTTCGTGTACAAGTAAAGAGGAGGGCGGAAAGAACAAGGGTGACTTGAGGCTTTAAACATATCCAAAGACACCTAGCCATTTCCAGGTCTGATAGGATATAAAAGCACAGGATGACTTAGCATGAGTTTGTTGAGAAAGTATTAAAAATATATAGATTCAATTTCATTTAAATAGGCATCTAAACCCCACTCTGGCCAAACGCTGCAGTTATATTTTTGTCAGCAAGAATAGAAGGAGCGATTTACCTGTTGAGGTGTGGGTGTCAATTTGAAATGGCTAAGACTTCATCCTGGAGTTCTAAAACGGTACTCTAACAACTGCAATCTGTTGAAAAATGCTGATTTCTTAAAAGACAGGTGACCAGAAAGAAAGTAGGATACAGATAGAAATTATTTCAAAATTTCATAAAAAACTAAATGGAAACATAGCCTACCTAGGAGATGGAACACTTAAAAAATGTTTTTACACACAGGTGTAAAACACACACGCTTTTGCAAAAGTGTGCATATATATACACACATATATAATCATGTGACAAAAGTGCTGGTAGGACACTGTGTTTGGTCAAACTAGAAATGTGAAAAACAGGAAAAAATGATCATAATTGTGTTAATCATAAAAATTTTAGCCTCAATAACTTGAGTCCATGTGACAATGAAGAAGGGAAAGGACAAGACTTCAAACAGCTGACACAATGATCAGCAGCAACTGACAGCTTCTCATATGATATTTGATATCAAGCACTAGATCAATATTTGTGAGATCAATGCAATTTTAATGGTTTTCTTTCAAAACTGTAGGAAAGCCAAATTGTGACACTCTGTGCTAGGGTTATTTTTAGAGCTGGTTATTCCAGGGGATGATATTAAGTAATTTACTCAGGCAAGCAAAAGCAAAAAAGAAATTAACCCCCCCCCCACCAAAAAACAGCCCCCTAAACCAAAACCACCACAACAAACCATTAATATTTCTTCAGTTGATAAATTTTGATCACCTAAGTACCCAGAGAAGTTATAAACATTTATTAGGGAAAAAACCATTTATGGTTAAAAACAAAGAAAATAAACCTTTGGAAAAAGTATTTGAAGGCACATGAGATGAACTGGATCAGAGATACCCTTTTCAGGCACAATGGGATTAGGTGGCCCTTGAGCCAAAATAAATGAAAATGATAAAAAGAAAAAAACCTAGCCTTTCAGTTATAGGGCCAATATCTTCATGTGTGGAATTCAGTAGGAAATAACAGATTTCTCTGTGTCCTAGGCAGAGTAGAAAACTGAGAGCCTTACTTGAAACTCACAGCCATGTTCCCCACAAAGGTCAAATTAAGGGAAACCCCCCCCCACATAATTAGGTATATGTATTGTCTATTCCTTTCCTTCTAAGAGTTTATACGTTAAAAAATAAAATGCAAATGCATCTAACTCAGAGGCACATAGGTCCTCAACTTACAAAACTTTGAACAGCTAGGAGGGTTTTACTCTATTTTTGTCTTTATTGCTTAGCCAGGCAGTAGCATTAATTCATTTGCTTACCAACTCATTTTGTTTGATAAAAATGCTAACCTTGTATTTATTTGTTTTAACAGATTCAATTTTGAGGATTTTTCACCATGAAGAATCCAAGATCTTCAGTCCAAACAGCAATTTCTGGGGAGGTAGACGATGGGGGTGGCCCAAGAGGGAGTATGACTAGGTGACATTTCAGTAAGGTGAGATGTGGTGACTCTGGAGACTGTTCCTGATAAGATGTTTAAGGTTTTAGACTAAAAGGGAAAAAAAGTCTTTCATTTGTAATTCAACTTTTATTAAAAACTTGGGAAAACTGATTTCTTTTCCACTTGAAGTATTTTAGGAAACTTCTGATACCTGACCTAAAGACCTCTCATCCTTCTTCAAGATAGGGAAGAAAGAAAATATTTGTATGCAAGTCTTAAACTTTCCCCCCTCAATGTTTCTTTTTTCTAATATTTTTCTTGATGACAGTATTATGCCTGATAAACTGTTAATGTACAAATAGATCACTTTAAATAAAAGACATTTTTGTTATGTACTTTTAAATGAAACTCATGCCTAAGCCCTTTACAGTAGAATTAAATCATGCGCCCAGTATATTCCTGAACAGCCTACGTAAAGTCATCTTTTCCACAATTTTAATAACTTCATGACAAACAGTCACTCTCTGCATGTGTCTCTATGCTCCATTGTATTTCAAGTCTGGCAGATTGCCTACAAACTAAAGACACCAACAGTTTAAATCAGTTTTTCTTTAATGAAATAAAGCCACTTTACACACAAATACACATTAGATACAAAAAGGATCTACAGATGCAAATGAACTTGAGGCATTAAAAATATTTATTCCAGTGCTTTGCAGAATTTGAACATGAAAAATTTATTTAAAAGAAAATGTTTACAAACAATCCTGATGACCAACATATATTGAGTACCTACTATGTTACAGGCACTGAAAAGACAAGCTGTATATGTTGTCTGTTTCTGATGAAATGGACATATGTACCTCATGGATGAGTATGGATATGTATGTGGTACACACGTATATGCATATATACATATTTTTCTATTAGGTTTTAAAAATAACCCTGAGTTATTGCAGAAAAAGAAATGAACTTTATATTCAACTGTAGTTAATTCAGGCTTCATTTTGGCTAACCATACTTTGATAATTTTTTTTTCCTCATAGCATGAAGGACAGTACTTAGAACTTAAAAGTTTAGTGTTCCCAAAATGCTGCTCTTCTTAAGCCACTTTGAAGTAATGCTAGTGAGTCTAAGATCCAGATCTACATGTTAATCTCTAGTTTTGCCTTCAAACAGAATTCAGTTACAAAGAACTTGGAAAGATTTTGAATCTATTCAGGAGAGGAAAACTCTTTAATTTTCTGAGGAGTAAAAACTCCCCAAGAAACTTCATATAGCTTCTTAGGTTTTGCTTAGCATACGTGATAAAACATTGATTGTTGCAGTTTGGTGACCCATGAAATTTGGGGGTTAGTTTTCTCTTCAGACCAGAGCATATAATTATGCAAATAAAGAGCTGTCACTGATCTAGTGAAATACTCACAAACACATGCACTCTGAAATTGGACAGAAAAGTGAAAATGGTTGGTGATGTGATGGTGCCATGGTTTGTTTTCCTGCCAAGTTTCTATCCAAGTTCATTATTCAAATTGTAAACTTTAAAAGAGACATATCATTCTTAGGGTGCTGGTTGTCTTTTCATTTCAGATTCTTTGTATTGGTACTGCAGGCTGGCCATAAAGTACAGTTCAACATTATTTTACCTATGACAGTCTCCCATATAACCGGATGTAATAGCCAAGGAAGAAAAAACTGAATGATCTGGAAAGATGAAGGGCCTGTCTTGATATTTTTTCTTTCTAGAAACGTTTCATGTCTGTTTCAAATAGAACTAAACTTCCACGATACAAAAATATAGTGAAAAGTTTTTGACAAATCTCAAGGCAAAGGAATGGGAAAAGTTGCCTGGAAGGCCTCTGGATTAAGTTAAATTTCCATTTTCAAGCTTTTTACATTCGATGGGAAAATACTGGTCACTGCGTGATATCCACTTAATGGTCAAACTTTGAGGACGATTTTCTCCTACCTAGCAATTAAAGCCCACTATATAATATTTGGTAGCTTTAACCTTTATGGTTCATTTATAATTACCACTCCTCTAAAACCTTTGTGCTGAGAATTAACAAGGGTTCTTCAATCTAACCATGCTCTTTGGCACTGAGGTCTCCCAATTCCAAAGTCGCCATCGCAGAGGCCGTTGCCTAATTTCAGATGTCATGGAGAGTCCCACTGATGAAATCTGAGAAGGCTCATGTCAGGCCACTGACTGCTAAAGACATCACTACATGAAAGATCAGTGGTGTGAAACTTTAAAAACATCGATCCAAATGAATCAATTAAATCAACATTCATCCCTCCTAAGTGTGAGGTTTAAAACTATCATTGTTGCTTTTTTTTTTTTTTTAACCCTACATAGATTCCGAGATAAGCGCTGGAATGCTTTGATGGCTACTTCTATTCTTGAATCTCGTTCGTCGACTTTGTGCTGTTCCCCCTTTTCAACATCTTCCGCTTGCTGTACATTCTTTACTTTCAGTGCAGTGCAGGACAGTTGCAATGCTTTAAATCTAAAACCGCCTGACAAAGCTGACGCTTTAGGTAGGGTAGCTTTAAGCTCTGTGAAGTGTTGATTAAAAACCCTTTCCCAGACTCAAACTGATCTTTTTGGAGATTAATAGAATATTAGATAAAAGGAAGACCAACAATTCAAGAGACTCCCACTCGGTCACTCTATATAAGGAAGGAAGGAAGGAAAGGACTCCGTTTGTGAAAGGGAGTACCTCCTGCAGCCTTTTATTTTACATTATTACAGCCCCTAATAAGTAATCATAAAATAACCACCACCGCTTTTGAGGCCACCCATATTTCAAAGCTGAGAATGTCTCACATTTATTTAGACTTCTTTTTTCTTTTTTTCTCTACGGAGGCATAGGGAAAGTTTTGGAGAAATTTTTATACTTTCTGTAATAGTAATCTTTCTTAATGACTCAGGATTACAAACAGCAAAATGAACCTGTCAATTTACAGTTACAAACGCTGATTATGAGAGGAGACACACACGTGTTTGGATTGAAACTCCAGATAATCCAGAGGAACATGAAAAGAAATCTAACTTATTAGCATGGATAATATAGTTAACATATTTTGTCACCCACACTCTCTCAAAGGAGTTACAGGTTTTAAAGAAGGAAAAGCTGTAAAACAAATGTAAACAAGATATTTTCCGATCAGACTTCGTAATACATCAGGGACTCATATAGGGATTTGGGAACAATTTAATCTCACCAGACTCCTTTTGGAAAACACAGTTGCTTAGTGGATACTATGGTGTATTTTATAAAATGATAGTTTAACAACGGGTTCAAGTTTCCTTCTAACTAAGGAGATATTTTAGATATTAAAAACAAATGTATTAAAAAAATGACAGCTTTGTGGAAGGTCCAAGCCAACTAGTGACTCAACCAGAGTTAGGATATTACCTTACAGCAACGACAGTGGGAATAATAAGCGGCTATGAGGTTTAAAATACTGATGAACGGTATCCCATCATTCAAGCTTCTGCTTTTATTAACATCTATATGTAGATAAATGAACTTCTGAAGAAGAATACACCACTGCTTGTTGGGAAAATTGTTTTTATTTGAGAATGGCAAACAGAAATATATACTATATAGGAAACCCCTGTGCTTTACTTTTGGTACACACAATAATGTAATCCAGGTTGAAGCACAAGGCAGAAACTAGAGAAAAGAACAATTATTACAAGTAGATTCTCTCCCCACCTTCAAATATCATAGACACTTTTAATGGCTGCCTGGTTAGGTGCCTTTAGAAAGCTCCAAAGCATTGCAATATCTGGCTTTTAAGTTTTAACAGGGTGGTTTTGAATCTCAGGTTTATCAACAAGTCTTTGCTCCCCATTCTACTTGCTCTAAGAACCGAGTATATATTTAAAAAGAAAACCCACATCCTAAGTTTAAACCTCCACTCTCCTTAAAAAAAACCTGTTTAAAGAAACCAAAATGGGGAGAAGATCAGAGCAAAAATATTAACACTTGTCACCTCGAAGCAGGAGGGCTACTACCAACTGATCACTGTTACTCCAGGAAAATTGAGGTGAAGGATATTATTACATTTATACCAACAGACCCATAATCAACAGGTTAAAAGTCCTACAGTACGAGGAATCTTATCAGTTATCAGCTGGACGTCTGGGATGGTTTGCCTCGCTCTCTCCGGGTAGCTACAGCTCAGCCACAAGTAGAAATTACATTTACACAACTTAAGTTTGTAAATAGCTCCATAGATAGTTAAATAAGGCCTAACAACCCAGTAGTTTTAAACTATTAAAGGCAATTTAACAGTGATTTACTCTAGTTAAAAGTAAAGGGTTTTAAAAAGAGAGGTGAGAAAATCTAAGAGAAGGAATAGGAGTGATTTGGTTTGTAAGCTGAGCATATTTACTTTGCTCTGACTCAGCTGCAGAAGCTTCACGGATTTAGCATCACACAAGTGCTGATTTTAAAAAATGCCACAGAATTAGTTTCCCGTGAACATTTTCATGTTCTGAAAACACCACACAATTTATAACACTTTGAAAAACATATTCAATCTACATCAATTCTCAACTCCTCTCAGTGGAAGGTGCCACTATGTTATACAGTTCACCTTTACTTCTAAAGTAGAAAAGCTGCAGACCAATGGGCTGACGTTGTTGGGGTTACACATTTTAAGGTATCCAGAAGCTGGATAATACGATGTTTTGATTTTTCCTCCTATGTTGTTTCTGCTAAAATAACACGGCAAGTATATGTATATATGATCATTGAAAAAAGATCACTTTAACTTGCCATTATTAAAACTATCAGAGCTAATCAATATACTTGTATACCAAACAAATATACTATCACTTTTAAAACTTGCTGAAATTGGTTCATAATATAAAAATGTTTTATCCATGAGGTGGTTATTATAAGTTACTTTTTCTGAGGAATCAGACAGTTCAAGTCATTTTGGGTACATTTTATCACGTCCTTAAATAAGGCAGGCATATTGTTGCATACACTTCAAAAAAGAATGAATATTAAATTCAGATCCTCATCTGTTAGAAACAGAACCCTCAGTAGGTAATAACATTATCATTTTTGAGTACTTGAAGAACTTAAAGATTTAATATTTGAATGCAAGTCAGCAAAATCTTAATTTATTTTACCTCTTATATTTCACAGTGTTGGACAGATCTTAGCTGGATTAAAATACTTAATAGTTGAAACTGTAGGGCAAAACCCTACAGAGGAAGTGGGCTGGTAAAAATTGTTACCATTGGATTGAGAGGAGAAAATCTTTCACATCAGGTCTTTCCCTTTCCGTTGGAGCAGAAAACCAGAAGAATCATTTTAGCCCCACTTAGCCTTTCAGAAGGACAGACTCAAGAGTACACAGCTTCATTTTCCTGATGACAATAAAAAATCCTATCCCTAAAAGGGCCTAACTCCATGAAAGACCAGAATAGATCATTCTAGCTAGGATCAACAACAAAAGCAAGCTTTACCCACATTAAGATTTAAAAAACAAAACTTAAGTATGCTACCTAAATTACAGTGCCACTCAATATACATTATATATTTAAAAAGTAAATTCTAATGGTAAAGTTGGAAATTCCATTGAAAAAGGGGCCTTCACACATATACTTAAAATATTTGTTCGTCATTATGTTTTGGTTTCAATAACCTCTTGTGAAATTAGAGACTTTTGTTAAAAAAAAAAAAGTCATATTCAACTAGCAAGGATTTTCAGCGGGAATGTGCATTCAGTACTTCACAGAATTTGTATGCAAAGTTTTTCTTC
Source organism: Miniopterus natalensis (assembly GCF_054644295.1). Lineage (NCBI taxonomy): Eukaryota > Metazoa > Chordata > Mammalia > Chiroptera > Miniopteridae > Miniopterus > Miniopterus natalensis. Next base: position 49,489,063 of record NC_142083.1, read on the forward strand.
TGGTCTGGAAATGAAAATAGATCGTTAGGGAGAGAACAATTTGCGCTCCCCAAACTACCTAGGACATCATGGCACTCATGTTCGGAATTTAAATTTGGCTTTTCTGGGTGCGAGGGGGGACCTTCCTTTAAAAAAGAGGCAGACGACGCCCTCAGTGAAAACCTACTGAAAGGGAAGTTTGAAGTCTAGAATAAAAGTTTGCTCCTGCTCGGAGAGGGAAAAAAATGGACGCGATTAAGGGGGGCCGGGGCCGGGGTGGGGCGCAGCGGCTGCGCGGCAGCGGGCGGTAGGACCGCGCAGACGCCGCCGCCCCGCAGCCCGCAGCCCCGCGCGGCCGGGTCGGGCAATTAGAGGCGGCGGGCCGCGCGGGGCAGGGCGCTGTCAGCCTTAATCTGCGCGCTGACGGGCGGCGCGGAGCCCGCGCCCGGCCCGCAGGAAGCACGGCCAGTGAACCCATATTGCTTTGACAGTTGCACTCATCTAGAAATAATGCAAAACGCTATTTAGATGTACGCGTCGCGACCCGGTGCTCCAGGAAGAAAACAATCTAATGAGGGGCTGGGGCTGCTGCCCACACGGGCAGCCGGGCGGGCGGGCGCGCGCGCGCTCCAGGGCGGTCCCGCGCGCCCCTCCGCGCCCCTCCGCGCCCCGCGCGCCCTCCTCTCCTCTCCTCTCCTCCTCTCACAGCTCCTCGTGCTTGATCCGGTGCGAGCGCCGCGTCAGCGCCGGCTTCAGGGAGCTGGTCTTGGCCTCAGAGGCTTCGGCAAAGAATTTGAAAATGGACGGGAAGCTCTTCCAGGAAGTGAGCTCGTGGCGGTCGGTGCCTGCAAAACACGGATTCGGTTACCAGCGGCCTGGTGCCGAGCCGAGGCGGCCGGCCCCCGCGCCCGTCCCCGCAGCCGCGGCCCCTCCAGACCACACCTTTACCTGCGGCTCCGCTCCGGCCCCAGGGCTCCAGGAGAGCCCCGGTCCGCCGGAGCCGCGCCTCCCGAGGCCGCCGCCGCCCCGGCCGCAGCCCCGTCCTGCCCCGGGCGCGGGGACGCGGCCCCGGCTTCCCCGGTGGCCCGCGGCGCGGCCGGGCGGCCCGGGGCTCGGCCCCTCCGGGCCAATGGCGGCTCGCGGCGCGGGGCCACTCCCTCTGCCGCCTGGAAGCCGCCCCTTCCCCCGGCGCGGCGCGCGCGGGGATTGGTTTCCCGCGCGGCCCCGGCTTCCGCGCCCACCAGCGCCCGCGCCGCTCGGCTCTCCCGGAGTGAACCAGAGCGGGCTTTCTGCCTCCCCGAGACGCGGGCTGCCGGGCGGGGCGGCCTCCCCGAGCGCGCCGAGACCGCGCTGTGCGGGTGCTTAAGGGCGGACCAGGTGCGGGGCAGGGGGCTGCTTACAAGTGTCCTAGCAGGCTACATTTTTTACAGATTTTAGGGGGCAGTTTTTGAAAAGCTAAGAAAAAAATGCTTCACAGCAGCCACTCCTAAAAGAGCATCTAGACCTCCTATTTGTCAGGAGACAAAACGCAGTCTTAGTTGTCAATGTACGGGGTTATTTTATTTCACTGCAGCTCTCGTGGCTTCAATTTAATAGTAATGTACAGTATTTTTCAAGTTAAATCTACCTTCAGTTTAACAGGCAACCCCCTGCCCCTCCCCAAAACCCCACAACACTGATGTAACCATAATAGATGAAGACATTAATCTGTTTTTGACTCCCTGTGATAGTTTATATCATTTCACCAATAGATTCACAACTGAACAGTTTTTAAATTAAAAGATAAAAATAGCAATTACTAAGACTCTCCCATAGAAATAATGAGTGAGTAGCTTTAAGACAGTTGAAATCTCTTCCTAAATCACTCAATTATGCAGAGAGATACTGCCTGGAAGTCTCCAGATTCAGGGCCTCTTTCTGATACTTTAACATTGTTAATGATAATTCTTTAGTCTGTAATAGTAGGTCATTGCTATGGTTACTCTACAATGGTGCAACACTTTGCTTTCCCCTTCAGCTATTCGCTGAGACCTGGTAACCACATTTGTTGCCTAGCAACAGTTTTGTGACAGTATCACAATCTCGGAGTTACAACAATAAGGATGCTATGGCTGCAGTCGACCAGAGAGCAGAAAGCTAGTGTGTGCATGTGCCGCAGCTGGGCGCTGGCCCTCCCGGAGAAGCCCCTCTTTACAGGTGCCCTCGCGGGGATGCTGCAGGCCGGCCTGACAAGCCAGCATTTGAAACTAAGATCCGTGTCATATTGAAGTCATATCCTTGAGAAAGATCTCCCAACCCGATTGTATTTAGACTAAAAAATGAGGTCATTTCTCTATTTGCTTACTCATTTCGGGCAAAATTCAATGTTATTCAATGGGGGAGAGAGAGGAGTGTGGAAACGTTTATCCTGGCAAATCCTAAAATGACTGACTGGATTCTGACAAGTCTTAATATAATTCTCGGGGAAAGGAATTACACATATGCCTGTCTGCATCAATAGGTGTGTACATTTTCAAGTTCTTTAAAATATATGTAACATCCAGATATTTATTATTATAATTTTGAATTTGGAAGCATTTATATTCTCTGAACCCAAGTGAGCAGTTCTACACATCCTCAGACATATCAACTTTAAATAGTATTTTGTGGGTATCTCTAGAAGGGGGCCCAGTTTCTGAAAAGGTTTATGAAATACCTGTCCCTATTTCTATAGTGCTTGCAATTCTAGTTTCATTTCAACAATAACTACTAATTGCACTTATAATGATAAAATACTTAAAAAATCAATTGTATTTCTTCTTTTTGAAAGACTATTCTCAGATGCATACCTCATGGCAATCCCCAAACACAGTAAGAAAAAAAAGGTGTTAATTGTCTTTTTCCATTCTCATTTCCCATGCTTCCAGGCTCATTTGGCATTTCCTCCATAGTGATCACACTTACACTTACTAGTGTTACCAAGACTATGATCAATTTGTAAGCTTTCTCAGGGAACTCTTCTCATAATTCCTCCCACCCCCTGAAAACCAATTCAATCTATGAATCTAGAGGGACCTAAGGAGTCAATGGTCTGAAGCAATTTCAACTCCTGTATTTTTTTTCTTTTCTGGTGACAATCTTTCTGAAGGATGAACAAATTTCCCTGGTGATAAAATCACTACAAAGGCTTTTTAGTTCTAGCTTATGATTACTCTCTGCTTGATTAGTCCTTGGCTGAAAAGACCAAAGTCCCCGAGATAACTAAGGATCTGCACTGGCTCTCAACATTTACCCTTGCAATTTAAGAGTATAAATAATGGGAATGTGTACTCTGTCAGAGGAAGGAAAATTGCTAGGGATAAAGGTAATAAGCAAAGGTGGGTTAGAAGCGGAATTACAGAGAATGGCATGGGGGAAGGAGAATTCTTCCTAAACTAAGGAGTGGTAACATGAATATTTTATAGAAAAATGGCTTTCTTTTTTAAATTTGGTAAGATTTTTAATAATTTAAAAATAGCACTTGGAAAATAGTTAATTGCATGTCCATCTGGGGCTGCATATACACATTTCAAGGACATATTTGAAACCATTTTCAAAAATCCAGGACCAAAGTTCAATTAAAATACTTACAAATTAATATGAATATCTACTCATAGCAATGCTTAAAGAATGGAAACTTTGAAGGGCAGTTTTTCTAGTGCTAGAAACACACAACACTTTAGAGGAAATTTTTCCAGCAGGACAGAAACACTAGGCCATTAAATTATCTATTCATAAAAGGATATTAAAGGGAAAAGCTTAGGCCAGTCAAAAAAGCAGCCATTTATTAATAAGCTGCAATGATGTGTAGGTAGCATGGGAACTAGTCCATTTAGTATTAACCGTGCTATCTGAAGGAGACAGACATGGCTTGACAGTCAGGGCCTGATCTTTCCTCAGCTACAACTTTACCCTGATCAAAATCTTCTCTTTTTAGGAATTGTGAACTTCTTTCCACTTTCAAACCACCATTTTCCTAATATAGAGAGGTTCCCACAATGTAGGGGATAAAGAGTTTCTCATTAAATTCCTGCTATCTTCTCAGGGAATGATTTTTTTTATCCTTTTGGGTTGGAAGGCTTCTTACTGGGTAAGTCATCTTTGGGGCATATTTAGTTTCCTAATCCATGAAATCAAATCAGTATTACAATAAAATGTACAGGATCTTAGTGTTTTATTATAAAAAAGTGCCGTTGCTCAGTCTCAATCAGTGGTTCTCCGTGGGCATGGTAGTGGCCTCTGGGGCATTTTGGAAATTTGCAGGGATATTTTTGGTGGTCAGGATGATTGGAAGGAGCTATTAGCACTTGCTGGGAGAAGGCCTGGGATGGTGGCCATCCTGCAGTTTGCAGGCAGTACAGTATTACGAATTGTTCTGCATCCTACATGGATTTTAAGTATTCTACCAGCTATATATACATGTAGCTGAAAAACCTATTTATAATTAGATGGGTTTAGAATTTAGACCTGTTTAACAAATAATTTCAAAGTATTTTTGGCATGATTTTAACATACAGGGAATTTCCCAGGAATCCAACTATCATGTATGAAGGGATTTTGTACTTTATGTTGTTCAGAATATTGCCAGATGTTGTTTACCACGTGAGAAAATCTCATCACTGATGACATCACTGCCACTGCACTTGAACTGCCAATAAACACACCGGCATGAGCCTGCCTCTGTAGCTGTCGAATTCATGGTGATTCTAGACACTGGACCAACTATCTGACTACTACATTATGCCTTCTCTTGTAGATTTTTCTGAGCACTTTAAATATTTTTATTATGAGTTACTTTTATTCTTTCTATATGCTAACTAGCATGTAACAATAATTTAGCAACTGTATTAGTAGATTGGTTGTTATCTCTAGATTTTATTTCAGATTAGTAAAAGCAATACATAATATTAGTTGTAACAAGGTATTTAGATGATCAAGGGTCAGCTTAAATAAAAATGAATAGTTAATTATTTTTTATTACATTAGATATTAATTTTCCCTATAATAAGAATCCTATGCTAGGTATCTTTTTATGCTTATACAGACATGAAGATACCTTTTATTTCTCTTAATGTTTCTTCCAAAAATACTGTTTGTCAATGATGTTATTCATTGTGAAACAATCAAAAGGTAGGGGATAGGGAACTTTCCAATTAAAATACTACACTGAATATCTACCCTTTATCACTTGTTTTAAAAAATGAACTGTAGCAATTTTCAAAGCAGTAAAGATAGCACAAATGGTCAAAAGAATTACAAACTTTAAGTGTGAAGGATGAGACTATGAATCATATAAGAAAGATCAAATTGCTAAAATGTTTCATTTGTTTTCCCAAAAGACTATATATTTAAGAAAAAGTGTCTTATAATGGAACCGAGAAAGAGGGAGACTACATTTATGTAATAGCATTTAGAAATTAAACAAAAATGGTTGGAAATAGCACTGAGAGTGGAATTCTCAAAGAACAGTATAAGAGAAGAAAACACTGCTGTCTCTTCTGTCTGGTTTATTCCCCCTTTTCCTGTGATGATTTCAATCCAAGTGTTTCTTACAAGTCTGCTTTGTCCACACTCCTCTTCACTTGGTCTTAGTACTTACAATTTTTCTTTTTGAAAGGAGGGCAAAAACCATGCCAAAATATGCTACTGAGTTAGCAGCCAACATCCTGATGTGTTTACTTTGGCAGATGTAGACTACTCTGAAGCTGTACTCATTTTATGTAGTAGATGTCTTAAAAAGTTACATGTAAATATAATTTCTGTAAATAGAATATTTTTAAAGGAAGAAGTAGGTTATTTAACTTCTTCAATGAATCTTTTAATAAATTGAAGAATTCTCTGGGAAAGCAAATAGTTATTCTTTAAATGATATTACACACACACACACACACACACACACACACACACACACACACAGGAGATTTGCTGGAGATGAGGCTTATTCGTATAATCTGATGGACAGTCTAAGTAAGTTCTCACCAAAGAGATAATTTGGAAGGATTCCTTGGTCAGCCATTTACTATTCTAATTATTGCTAGTCACCTTATTTTTACATGGTCCTAGACCAAAAGGTCATGGAATAATTTCTACAATCTATGCATAATTTACATTGTAGGGTATGGATTAGAATAGGGAATATAATTGTTCACAAAGTCACCTCTGAATATGAAATATCATTTTTATATCTTTGTTTCAGGGGGAAAAACTAGCATGTGCCCCTACCCTCTCACTGACACCACCCCTTCTGTCTTCACACAAAAGAATTAGTTTTTAAAGCAAAAGGCAATGAATAAATTTTACAAGTTTCCTATGATAAAAGGCAAGAGAAAAAATCTAGAAAGGTACGAAACATTAATATTAACAGGATAACATGTCTATGATGTTTTCAAAATGACAAGGTTTGATTTTAAAAATTGATCTTTAACAAGAAAAAGAAATATGGGCAATTAGGAAGTAATGAAGACCCTGTCAATATAGTTATGTTGATAATAACAGGTAAGGGAATTCTTGAGAAAATCTAATATATAAAAATCAGGAGGTCTGTAATATGCATTACTAAGTCCCAGTGGGATTAGCTAATGAACTTAGGAGCTCACCAGCAGTTATTTTTAGAAAGTTATAAAGAATCAGAGAAATACTGGAGCACTGAAAAATAATGTGCCTTCTAAAAAGATATAAAATATAACTACTAAAATTCATTTTAAAATGAATTCTAGAGCTTCTAAGGAGAACCATCATTAAAAAAATCCAAACCTCCCTACATTTGAACAGTGAAGGGTGCCTAATGGGGACTCTCCAAGCTAGAAGGCACAAGTGTGGGACTCAGCCACACTGGGTGTTGGGTAATAAATGGAGTGGGGTGAGGTGTTCATTGAGACCGTGTAAGGAAAATGCCAAGAACAGCTCAGTGAACATGTTGCACTGCCTTGGTAAATTACCTGTGTAACATAAAGGCAAGTCCTTTCCATTGCTAACATGCTGCAAGCCCTTTAAAGCTAAGACTGTGTTAAGACCCGAAAGGCAAGTCATCAAGCTTGACCAGGGATAAGAGACAGGCTGAAACAAACACATAAAATCAGTGGTAGAAGCTTTTGGGTCATTTGCAGCTTCTGGGACAGCCTGTCCTTTCCTTGAGCTTCTTGTCTTTATCCACTGGGCAGCTTAAGACCCACAGAGACAACTCTGGGAAGTACAAGTATTCTTTTCTAAAAAATTATTTATCAACATATAGTTGACATACAATATTATATTAGTTTCAGGTGTGCAAAAGGAAACTTTTTAGGCAGAGTAGAGCAGCCTGCAATAACTGTGGATGTCTGACATTGAATTTGGCAGACCTCTGCAACAAACCTTCTCCTAACCAATAAAAAATGGACACATTTTTATTGTTTCAGTGACCTATCAAACCCAGACAGCTGCTGTAGAAGTGCTTTCTTTGGTTTTAATTCTTGTCTCACATAGTACTCGTACTGTTGCCACAAGGCCTGGCCTCCATGAATACTGTTTCCCTTTAAATTTTTTTAATGTCTTCATTGATTTCAGAGAGAGGAAGGGAGACGGGGAGAGAGATAAAAACATTGATGAGAGAAACATTGATCAGCTGCCTCCTGCATGCCCCCTACTGAGGACGGAGGCCAAAACCCAGGCATGTGTCCTGACCAGGAATCGAACCTTTGTCATTTTCAAAAGTAACTTTAAAGAAGGATTGTAAGAGCACAGGGCACTAAACAAGGGAATGCAAAGAGCCAAACTATAGTTTCCGTAAGTACAGGTTTCTGACCTGATGATTCCCAATGCAATCAGCAAAGAGCGGAACTGGGCCTCATTCTAAAATGAAACTGTCAGAAAGAGCTGTCTGTTCTTAGGTGGGCATCCATGGCTATGGCTTCTCGTGTGCGTGCGTGTGTGTGTGTGTGTGGGGGGGGGAGGTGGAATAGAGAATAGACTGCCAAATACTTTCCTTATTTCTAAACAGAACATTAGTTCAATCTAAGCCTCCTGTTGTCCTCCTCTCCCAGTTGTGGATTCTGCTCTACATTTTGGGGCAGGTGGTTTTCCAGCGGTCCTGTGATTGGTTAGCTTACACATTCATAGATGTATTTATTATATGCGAGGCACCATTTCTGGGGGCTGGGGTGCAGCAGTGAGCAAGATACAGAACAGCTCTGCCCTGCAGCATACATGCTGGTAGGATGACAGGCAGAGTCAGAAGCTCGGTGAAGAAAACACAACGGGGGGATGTGAAGAGATGTGGGGGAGGGGGGAGGGGGTGGGCAGAGGAGAGGTGGTCCTCAGGTCCTCAGTTTAGACTGGATGGAGAAGACTGTGACCTGAGACCTGAATGGCAAGAAGGAGCCAGAAGAAGGTCTGGGGCCAGTGCTGCAGGCAGAAACTCAGATCAAAAGCAGGGGCTCTGAGGAGGGAAGAGCTGTTACAGTGGTTGTTACAGTGGAGAAGTGGAAAAGTTGGAGTGGCTGGAGCACAGCAGATGAGGGGGAATGTGGTAGAAGGCGATTCAGAGAGGTGGGCAGCCTCCAAGCCATATGAGGTCTCACGGGCCAGTGACAAGCATGGATTTTATTCCAAGGGCGACGGAAGGGCTGCCTGCGGAGTTTCAGCATGTGAAAAAGGACGCTGGCTGGCGTGCGGGGAGTGGGGATGACGGGTTTAACCCTTCCTGGCTGTGATCCCGACCCCTCCACCCACACAGCATTCTCTGCGGCTCACTCTTCTACACACTGCAGAATATAAAATCCACTTACTGCTAGTTCACAGAAATAAATCAATGAATGATACAGTAATGATGATATTTAGTAAGAGCTGAGAGTCAAATAAAATAATATTTCAAAGGAGTGGGTACGGAAATGGAGCTGGACTGGAAGGCATTTTCCTCAACAATCCTGCGCCTGTTCCATATGCCGATGCACCCGGCTCCTCGGCCCCCGGGACGGCGGGCGCGGGGCCGGGCGGGAGCTGGGACGGGGCTGCACTGTGCTGCGCTCCGGCTCCGCGCTGGGTCCCGGGCGGCGACCGGCGGGCTTATTACCAGGAAGGCTTTTCCACGGAGGTTTTCATTTCTGTGAATGGACATAACATCCTCTTTACTCTTGCTCAAAGCCTCTCAGTCATCTTTGCTTTTTCTCCCTTGTTAGCTGCCTCCTGATCCAGTCAGTTACCAAATCCTGACAACTGCACCTGGGCAAAGTTTTCCGACTCTCCTCTTTTCCACCCCCCACTGTTACCACTCTAGATTTAATGACCTATCACTTAGAATCCAGAAACATCCTCCTAACTCACTGCCTACAGTCTCTCCTCTATCTCGTACCCTATTACCAGATGAAAAATTCTAAAGTATTATTTGTGTCATATGTCTCTTTCTCTGCTTAAAAATGTCCAATGGATCCCTTAACCTATCAAGTTAAGTAGAAATTCCTCAATTTGGTTTAAAGCCCTCCATTCTCTGGTTCCAGTCTTCTTTTCTGGGTTTATACTTCCACTCTTCTATAAGTATCCCCTATACTTTTAAAAACATTATCTTCATTGTTGAAAGTACTACAGGTGTCCCCCTTTTCTCCTCACTGAAAATCTAAGAAACTGAGCATCTGTGATTCTGGTGATTCTCAAGTTCAGCCAGAGAAGAGATTACCATTGTGAAGGTTTTGAAGGCAGGGATCAAACTTGACTCCTCTTCAACACAGATTGATAAAATACACCTTATGTTGAAGTGTGTGATAGCTTTTAGAGTTAAGAAATAAACTAAAAGTGCTATATAATGAGTTGGATACTCTAACTAAAGCTTAAGGAAGCTGCCCGGCTGGCATGGCTCAGTTGGTTGAGTGTCCACCTGTGAACCAGGAGGTCGCAGTTCGATTCCCGGTCAGGGCACATGCCCGGGTTGCGGGCTCGATCCCCAGTAGGGGGCGTGCAGGAGGCAGCTGATCAATGACTCTCATCATTGATGTTTCTCTCTCCCTCTCCCTTCCTCTCTCCAAAATCAATACAAAAACATATTTTAAAGAAAGCTGAAGGAAGTAGAGTGTTTTACTTGCCTCTCCAACAAACTGATAAGGGGATCCATAGTCCATTAGCAGTAGTTGATAAGCACTGACAAGTACTGAAAATATCTTCTAGATCTCTTTAGCTGCTAAAATGTTAATGCAACTTACTAGAATCAAAAGAAGTTTAGGTAAGTGTCAGAACTGAGGACTCTCAGAGTCAAACTTTAACTGTTTAAGAGCTTGTATTGAATTCACAAGATGGAATTGGCTTGGTCCAAATTTAGATATAGACAGAAACATATCAAATGTAAAATGTAGAAAGGACTCTAGATAAAACTTCGTATGACAGTTTCATTTTGCAGGTAAAATCTAAAGTTCAGAGAGATTGTGATAGGCCAAAGTTACACAGACATTTTGCTGTAATACAGTCAATATTTACACATGGGTTAAGCACTGAAAATGAAGATAATTTTCAAAAGATGAATATCTAATTGCTTTAAGATCCACTTCCTCTAATAAGCCTCACACCAACTATGCCCTTTTCCCATGTTTCAGTATTTTGTACATGGTGAGTATTAGATTACCATATACTTGCTTTGCTTAGCTAGTCATTTCATGTACGACAAATACCTTGCTTTATCTCAAAATCCTTTTGAGGTAATGCCTTAAAACTTTTTATTTCAGAAATCACAGTTGAGACTTAATAGATGTTTGTTGTATAAACAACTGTTCAGAACAGAATTCACCAGAAAACTGATGCTTATTAAATGCTATTAAAACTATAACAAAACAGAGAATCACAGACATTTTCTTTTTGATGATGATTCCCAAATTAAGGAAATGGAGGCATAGAGAAGATCACGACAGTAAAAACTTGTGAATTTACAAAGCAAAGTGCTGTGGTATTCTGAATACATGGATGAATCATTATATGGACAGATTGATCCTGTATTCCTTTTTATAACTTTCCCTAACCGTAACACCTTGTGAAAACCATAGCAAAATACGACATTCGCAATGGTGACAACACAGAACATTTCCATCACAAGGATCACTCATGTTGCCCTTTTATAGTCACCCCTACTTCCCTTCCAAATCCTCCTTAACCCGTGACAACTACTAATTTGTTGTCTATTTCCATAATTTTGTCATTTCAATAAAGTCATATAAATGAAATCACACAGTATGTAACCTTTTGGGATTGGCTTTTTAAAAAAATTAGCTTAATTCTCTGGAGGTTTACCCAGGTGGTTGTATCAAGAGTTTGTTCCTTTTTAAAAATTTGTTTGTTTATTCATTTATTACTTACTTATTTTTATTGATTTCAGGGAGAGGAAGGAAGAGGGAGAGAGAGAGAAACATTCATGATGAGTCATTGATTGACTGCCTCCTGCACGCCCCCTGCTGGGGATCGAGCCCGAAACCAGAGCATGTGCCCTGACTGGGACCAGAACCTTATCTCCTGGATCACAGGTCGATGCTCAACTGCTGAGCCATGCTGGCCGGGCAAGAGTTTGTTCCTTTTTATTGCTGATTAGTATTCCATGGTATGGATGTACCACAGTTTGTTTAACCATTCCCCTGTTGAAGGGCATCTGGTTGTTTCCAGTTTTTTGGCTATTATAAATAAAGCTGCTATACACATTCATACACAAATTTTTCTGTGAAATGATTTTCATTTTTCTGGGATAAATGCCCAAGAGTGCAACTGTTGGGCTGTATATTAGTTGCATGTGTAGTTTTCCAAGAAACTGCCACATTGTTTCCAGAGTCATTGAACCATTTTACATTCTTTCCCAGTAATGTGTAAATGATCTAGTTTCTCTGTATATTTGCCAGTAATGTATTGAAATTGGGTAGACTGATTCTTCCCACTTTAATCTACTTCAAAATTGTTTGAGGCATTCTAGTTCCTTTGCCTTTCCATATAAATTTGAGAATAATCTTGTCTGTATCTACTGACCTTGCCCCAGAAGGTACCAGCGTGAGCTCTGGAGGATGTGGAGACTAAAGTTAGTCATGCAGGTCGTCAGCCATGTCAGTGTAACCGAGTCCGAGTAAAACTTCTGGCCACCAAGGCGTGGGTGAGCTTCCCTGGTTTGCTCTATGCTCTGGGAGGAGGTGGCATTGTCCATGACGCGACTGGAAGAGGACAACTGGAAACTCATTCTTGAAACTCCCTGCACTTTCCCGATGTGCCTCTTCCTTGGCTGATTTGAATCTGTATCTTTTACTGTCACCGTGATACAACAGCTTTCAGCTCGTTCTGTGAGTCCTTCGGGCAAATGGTCAAGCCTACAGGTGGTCTTAGGGATACACACTTGTAGTTGGTATCAGAAATGAGGGTGGTTTTGGGGACTCTAGAGTTTATATCTATAAAAAATTCTTGCTGGGATTTTGACAGAGATTATGTTAAACCTGTATATCAATTTGGGGAGAACTGACTTCTTTACTGTGTTGAGTGATCAAATCTATGAACATGATATGCCTCTTAGCTTTTTTTCTTTAGTGCTGCATATTTGTTGATGCTACCATAAATGGATCTTTAACTGCTTGTTGTTCGTATATAGAAATGCAATTGACTTTAGTATAATGACTTTGTATCTAGCAACCCTGCTAAATTATCTTTTCATCCTAAAAATTTATCTATAGATTTTGAATTTCCTACATAAACAATCATATCATATGTGAACAATTTCAGTTTTGTTTTTTTCTAATTCTTATAATTTTTATTTCTTCTAGTTATAAGTTTAAGAAAACTTTAAACTATAAACAAAATAGCCTCAAAAGTATTCATACCATTAACTAATGAGATGAATAAAATATCACATAAAGCAAATTATTATGAATAACATAAAACTGGCATAAAATTACATTTTCTATTATGATTGATTTTTCAGTGGTGCACTGTCAGTTAATATCATCTAGCTGCTGACTACTGGTCATGACGGCTCCCTGTCACCTGATGACGAACACTGGCAGCTTCTGGAATGTCAGTTATGCTCCTAGAACTGTGATTTCTTTTCATCCCAGTTACAGTAATGTAGAAATAGACTATTTTTGTTATATTCAACCTCCAAGTCTAGAGCTGCCCTCATGCTATCTGGTACTACTTTAATTTCATTCCCAGATCTCTCCCCCAAAGCATTTCCTCTCTGAATGTATTTTAAATCGCATCCCATAGAGCAAATGATTTCTCTATGGCAAGAATCCTTAAAGGATCCTGAACTTATTTACACACACCATTAATACATGTAGAATAACATCTTCAAGATAAAATTGCAGATTTTAAATTAATCCATACATTCACAAATATGCCATGTAAATGTAGTAAATTCCTACTATTGACTAATTTATAAAATGACATGAGAACATATTAGATAAGACTGATTGCTTTAAAACCAGATAATGTTTCAGAGCCTCTGGACAGAGAGAACTCATGAGCATTTACATTAACAATAAGTTCCAGTAAGGGCTGACTTATGATAAAAACTGGACAGAACCATACATGGTTAAATAAGTACTAGAAAATAAAAAATATTTAGAATTAATTATCCTTACTGTATCCATATTGAACTTCACTCTAAAAAGACATCTGAAATTTCTAATCGAGCTTTCCATATGGGCTTCAGCCCACAGGCTGAAATCTTTCATTATTGTCAAAGAATTAAAATTTCTTCCATAGAAATAAATTTACTTCTGGGTTTGTAAATATTTGCAATCCTGGGGCTTGAGATATTGTAATGGATGTAAAGTATATTTTACATGTGTTACAAAGTTTGGCAAGTACATATTAATCACACTTTTTTGCTTTGTATACTGGCTCTAGGCAACATTTTAAATTTGATTATAGAGCCATAAAGGTCCCCTTTTTCAAGTGTTTTAAATTAGAATTATTACCCCCAAAATCTCAAATATATCATTTGGTTATCACTATAGGTGGATGGCATCTATTAGGTGGAGGACTAATCTGTGCAGTAAAAAAGCTGCTGGTTACTGAAAATAAGATGTCTTCAGTTGGTCAGATATCAATACTTTTGAGCCAACAATTTATATCTATCAGTAGAAACATGGGTTGTGGAAAACTCTCCTAAGAGAAGTTGTAAATTTAGGAAAACCTACAGTATCAAGACAAAAGTACTTTATAATATAATAAATATTAATATATTCTAGTAAATATAACCCATTTACTAGAAAAAATATTTACAAATATTTTGTAAAAACAAGGGGGGGGGGTCTAAAATTATACCCTTCTATAACCATTTTATAGTGAAAAATTTAATGTCACAGTAAGAATATAGTAGTAGAGTTACTTTTGCTTGTAGGTTTAATAGTTATTTACTCAAATCCTTTATTCAAAGAAGTACTTGAGATGACTTACGATACAGCCCAGTAGAATAGAAGGAAAAGGGAGAAAGAGTAAAAGGAGTGGAGAAGAAGGGTGAAGACAGAGGCGGGGAACAGGGCGGGGTAAGTAGGAGGAATGCGAAGGCCGTGCAGCGGAATGTGACGGCCAAAAACTTGGCGGAGCCTCCTATTGACAAATATAAAGAGGGTAATACATTTGATCATATGTCACTGCATCCAGGTGATTAAAAAAAACCAGTGTGAAGAATAGTTGCTTTTTATGCCTGTATCCTCAGTGGGAACTAGTGACACAACACTACAGAGCAACTTGGGAGAAGTAACTCAGAGGACATAAAGATAATGTGTTCCAGGTGACCTGGCAGTCTGATCGTCTGGCTTGCTCAAGAGATAAAATTAAGCATATCTAAAGGCACAGATGAACTGTATCTCCTTTAGACAACTGTATTTTTTAAGACAATTGTATTATTTTTATTTTTGCCCAATAAGAATTGGGTGACAGAAAGTCTGAGGTTATACTCTCTGGCAAGAATTGGTAGA